>NW_009692882.1:29999-33500 GCF_000703405.1 Apaloderma vittatum | reverse complement strand
GAATGCTCGGAGTTCAGTGGAGTCTGCTTTATCAAAACATACCTGCCCAGATCTGGGAGAGGGAGATAGAAATCAGTTCGATGATCAAAGTTTCCGAGAGCATTCCTAGATAATACAGGCTGTGCAGAGAACAGCATGCAGAGTTTTGAAGGACTTGTCGGCAGTGACCTTCTTCTCCCGGCACCTGGGTACAATTCAGCAGAATTCAAATCCAAGGAGTCTCCAAGTCCTGACATTATCAATAGGCACATGTAAATCATGCAGAAATAAGGGATAGGCTTATAAAATGCATTTGGGGTGACCTGTAATTCATGAGCAACAAAACCTCTGAATCATGCAGTCAGACGTGCATGAAAGAAGCTCAGGTCCATATATGTAAAAAATCTCCTACTTGAAATTACAGCTGATATTTCAATTAAATCTGTATAACTTAACAAGTGAATAAGGCCCATTTACATGTTCCAAGCGTCACCAGGGACAGTGCATTCACCGGTGAGTCCTTGTGTACCTAAATGCTCGTGTGAACCTGCTTGTCAAACCCAGCAAGACCAAACCCAGAGAACAGCAGTGGCATAAGCGATCACCACAGCTAAGATCTGCCACACGCCTGAGCCACTTTCTTCTTGCCAGCGTACAGGATTTAATGCAGCTCATCCCTTCCCTGCTCCACAGTAGGAAAACACAGATGTTCAGCTGCTCAGCATCAATTCACAATGCTCAGATACAGGAGGCAAGGCAGCTGTGTTGATCTCAAGCCTCGTACACTAGCTCTCTGCTTTTTCCAGGGACTGATTCACTTGGGTCAGGGCACAGCAAAGCCAGCAGCAGCCAGACTCTTTCTGTAGTCTTAAGTGCATATCGTTAAGAGGTAAATAACTTAGCAGAGTGTTTCCTAACTCCTTTCCCTGCGATTCCATCCGGCAACAAAACACCAAAGACCCACAGCATTACAGTATCGTCATGCGTGCTCTGATGGTCATGCTGTTCTCTTCCATGGGCTGGTGGTTATGGTGAGGAAGCAAATAACTTAATGAAGCAATTACTCATATCACATCAGCAGGTCTTGTTCTTTTCTTCTGCCTTAATTATGAGGAACCAGAAAGAATGTCCAGTTACTCAAGGCAGAATTTCATTACCAAACAAGATAGCATCTGCTCAACCACACGATACATCAGATGGCCATTTTCCTAGAACAGCCTCTCCCATGGTTAGGGAAGGGACTTTAACCTGAAATTGAAGCTGAAGAGTGGGTGAACAGACACTAAAAAATTAAAGGTAGTAGTCAATGCCAATTCAATAGAAGGTAAGTCCTTGAATGTAAGTGGAGACTGAATGGAAGGTAGTAAATGTTTTCCCTGTTGAATAGCCAGTTTCTGAAAACAAAACTCTTCAAGGTCCTTCATGAACTGACCCACATGAATACCTCCTCTTAAAAATTTTTGTAAAAACTCTTGGACTGCTTTCAGAAATGCCAGCTGAGCACTTCTGAAACTAGCTGCAAGTTTGAAAAACAAAACCGAGTCAAAGTCAAACTCTGAAACCCCTCAAAGCTTCGTCCATTGTATCAATCCTGTCATTCCAACGTGGTACAGAAGTGATCTGGATCTTACTTTTCACTGAGTGAGAACATCACTATTTTTTAACCCAAGCATAATACATAACCCAAGGCAGGGACTCACCCCAGTGCCTGCCCTTGGCCAAGCTGGATTATCCAGGCACATTTTCACACGTGCAATTTAGAGAAGTGAACATACATCCCTTGAGAGGGAGAAAGGGTGCAATGGAGGAAGAGTGCTGGAGCTCCAGAAAGCCCAGCTCACTGGTTCTGCTGCACTGCATAAAGGTGCACAAAGCGCGCGTCCGAACTGCTGCAGGGCAGAGGGCTCACACACCATCTGCTCGGAGCCCTCCTCAGCAGCAGCAACCAACTGGCTGCAGACTTGCCAACAGCCAGGCACGATTGTTGTGCTGCTGCTGTAACTGTTTGTGTTTAGAGACAGCCATGGGTATTCAGGGAACAGCACAATCCTGCTCCAAGCCTTGCTGTACTGTCTGCCTGCCCTGACTTCCAAATCCACCCCCGAACACAACTCCCAGCCCTGTAAGTGTGATTCAGAGCATATTCTTAAATGCGTGAACTTACACGTTTGCTTCCCATATTTGCAAGCACATGAGGCACAAGGTGCCCCTTCCCCCTGACAGCTCTTGATGGAAAGGCAGACCCAGATGCGGAGGGGGCTCTGCCTGTCGCTTGGAGGGAAAACACTGGACTGGAGCCATGGGGCCTGCTAGAACTGGAAAAGGGGAGCAAGGAACTGGAAAAAAAGAATCAACAACAATAAAAGAGGCCACAGAAAATGTGGATAAAGGAAAACCACAGAAGGATCAACAAGAGTCTGCCTATAATCACTACCAAAGCAATTATAGAATTAGGGAAGATTTATAACAGGCTGAAGAGCTGGATACTTGGCACGTGAAATGGAAAAGCTCTAAGGAGGGAATTCTGTATGCTGGCACCGGGCTCAGGAGCCGCAAGTGATGCAGCCTCAGCACTTCTGTCCTATACGGAGCAAACTGAGCAGCATTTGGATGTCTTTTCTCGTACCTCTAGGTTTCCAGCTATAATTTGGTCCAGCCATCGATTCCAAGTTTTTAAAACTAAAACAAACAGAATTTATTTATGCAGAACATTGGAAAAATATGAGAAGTGATTAATAATAGCCACCGTTTCCTTAATGCTATAATACAGCACAGCTTCTAGCCAGCGTTGGCAGCTCATGTCAGAGGAAATTTCTATTATCCAACTTTACAGGTGGGGAAACTGAGATACAAAAGTGCTATAGCAAGCAGCTGGTTTAACCAGATCTAGAGGTATAGTCCTGGACTAGTATTATACATAGAATTCTGAGTACTCTTGGAAATTGGTGCAGTTTCATCCATGACCTACTGCCACTCAGCATTAGCCATCACTTGTGTCTCTGCCTTACTTGCTAAGGGCATAATACCACTGTTATTTTCTCTTTTCTTACCCTAGCACAGCTGCATTTGGCATCGATCTTTACCTTCCATCTATATAATATACTGCAGAATTCAAAAGGATGATTTTGCCATTTTAGCAGCAACTAAAATACCTGTACAAGAACCAGGGCAGTGGAGAGACCAGGCTTTCCAAACCAATATGCTCATTACCAATGGATTCATACACGAACAAGCCTTAAGCCTAGAAGTCCAAGATTCTCAAATTAGTTGGGTACAAACACCTTTGGAAAGCTTCAGAAAGGCCCAAGGGATTTTCTCACTGACAGCAAAAGGAACAAATCTGTCACACAGAAGAGCTGCAACAGGCAGTGGCTTTAAAAGGTAAAGATCAGCTTCATCCAAAGCTCAGCAGTGCCAGTAATGAAACAGCCAGGGCTGCCTTCACGCCCAGCTCAAAGCTGATCAATCAAAATGAATCATCACTCGAGAGAGACAAGCAAAGAGGTAATTTAAACACTGCAA
>NW_009692882.1:3672-29968 GCF_000703405.1 Apaloderma vittatum | reverse complement strand
TCAGCAGGTAACAGCATGACTGGGCTCATGTACCGACCTCAAAGAGGGACTTCAAAACAGGCTGGGGTGGGAGGGCAGGCAGAGTGTGTCTCAGAGCCATGGTTAGCAAGAGGTTTGTCTTGCCCGAGTCCCCACAACAGCCAGTCCCAGTCTTGCTGCTTAGAGCCTGAATACATATTTTCACCTTATCTATTTCTTGAAAATGTCATAACCTTTACAAGCTGCAGCAATTTTTTTAGCCCTGATACTCACGCTTTGCAGGCAGTTCTTGTAGTGGCAATAAAGTAAGTAAATACTGTCACACTGTGCAAAGCTGCCTTTTCTTACTGAGAAAAAGCATAGCATTAAGGGCAACTAAGAAAATTGAGCTGGAGTTTAATTCCAGTTCTGTACAAACTGGCAGGAAATGAAAAATTATGTGGGGAAACTACTGCCTGAGAACAACAGAGGACTCTGGTCCCGTTGCAGCCCAGACCCTCAGCCCTGCCAAAACAAGCCAGGCAGCATCAGAGGCTCCTGACCACTGTCAGTGCTTTAGTGTTATTTGGGGCTCTAAAGAGTCAGCTAGGGCTTTAGCTAGAGTATGAATGGTTTCCTAATAGAAATGATTTCAGAGTCTGGAGTGGTTTCAGGAGGAGTTTGCTGAGCTGGCTGGTGCCAGGAACTATGTGAATGTAGCAGCAAGGAATGCTTTCTCCCTCCTCATCCCCCCGCGCCTCTCGGCTGCTCTCGAGATGAGGCTGCGCTGAACAAATTGGAAAAAGTCGGTTGTCATCCAGAAACCCCAGAGGGAATCTGGTCTTAATTTTCCACACAGGCTGCAAAAGGAAACTCTGCAGAGTAGCTGGAGAAATGGTCACCTGCTGTCAGGGTCGCGGCACGAACAAACCCTCATCTCACCCCTGGCCAAAGGAAAACAGCCTTGCTCCAAGGAGAAGGAAGAACCAGGAACTATAAAAGGCATATTGTACAAGCCTTAGTGCAAAAGCCTTCCTGCTGTTGTTACATTTTAATAACTCGTATTTCCGAGCGGAGCGGGGCCGAGCGCTGCCTGCCGTGACTGCAAACAATGGCACCAGGCGGACCCCGCCGAGGTGGCTCATTCATCGCTCGCCCAGCGAGCCCCCCGCCTGGCCCGCGGCCCCGCTCTCCTCCCAGCCTGGCACAGCCGCCGCCTTCACTCAATTGTTTCCCAGCCCGACAGATTAATTTTCGCTCAGGTATTTTTTTTCCTGCCTTGTCCTCTCGTGGCTGCCCCACAGATCAGATGCTCCCCCACGGACAGATGCACCAACACCAACTCTGCTAGAAACTGCAGCCGCTGTCAGCAACGGCAGAAGAGCTTTAATCTATTTAACTTTGCGGACAACATTGTGCACTACTCCTTTTCCAATGAGGTCATTCTGTGTGTGTTGAAAGTCAACTACAGATGCTCCTTTTTTTTTTTTTTTTGACTTGGTTTTTCTTGCCCTATTAAGATAAGAAGCACAGGAAGCAACCAGAGATGCATTTACACAGCAACGGCCTTTAGCCGGCACCTTTCTGAACGGAGCACATCCGAATTCTGAGGATGAGTGCGGAGAAAAGTAGTGGAAACCAAGAGTTTATCCAAATTGCTCAGAGATTAGCATCATGATACCTCACATTTCAATATTTACTCAATGGTTTGAGCCCTGAAGGATTCAGGTCTCTTTCCCATCCTCGCCAATCCCCCACCCCTTCAAGAAATCAATGAGTGGCAAAGAATTATTTACCTAGCAGATATTATTTCTTTCCTGAAGCATTCATATTCTGATCTCACCAGGATATATCTACAGCCACCTGCTGTAGCAGACACTTGAAATCTTATTTGTATTCATTGGTCTTTCTGGACACATTTCCCAAAGTTGATCATTCTGAGCCGAACCACAGGCTTTCAGGCAAAACTTTTAGCAGTCGCTAGATGGAGCTATCACTGATAATATTTCAATTTCTATAGGCGTTTAGGTCATGAAGAAATAGGGGAAAGTCAGCTAGCAGGGTAGTGCCTGTCTTAACAGAGGTTGAGCCTAAACCAGTCTGCTCACTGGCTACAAATCCCTACACAGAGTAATTCTCCAGACATTACTTGCAAGCTATGCACGAGCAAAAGAATGCATATAAACACACTGATTTTTTCGTTAAAGTCACAGCAACATTTTAACTTTTATCACTCAGAGCACATGACCAGCGTCTCACAGTTCACAATTCCAATTCAAGTATTACCCACGTCCTTTCAGCAACATGGTAGGAACTCCCTCCTACAGGGAGCAAATTTGTCCTGCTGCTGAGCCATGCCCATTTCATTGACACTTCAACTTATCTAACCACAACTGCAGTTTGGCCAATGACAAATTACATTGTTTATACAACTGATATTCCTGGAAGAGCATATCTCTTCCACAAAACCATGAACACTTGCAAACCTGTCTTTTTACAGAGAGCAAGAAAGCCAAAGCAAAAGCGGCACATGCGGCTGCCAGTTATAATTGAAATCATTTTAATAATTCATGCCTCATTACCTTGCCACATGGCAGTTCAAAGACCATCTCCTAATCCTTTAACCCTTTTGTCCTGCGTCCTTTGGTTTGGTTTCTTAGTTTAATCAGGGAAGAGACAAAATGGGGAATGCTCATCAGCACTTGCCCAAGGGAACAAAATCCAAGGGGGCTGGTGAGTCTAAGATCTTAATTCTCCTGCCTCCTAGTTTTCCTGATTTGATCCATCATTGTCAGCTGAAACAACAACAAAAAAGTGTACTACCTATTATATACCCCAAACTCTTGGCTCAAGCTGGAATTGCCTCATGGTGTGTCTAGGTATTGTACCACTAAGGGCAAGGGGGAGCTCTGGAAGCTGCAGATTTCACATTGTGTCCTTTACCTGGGAGAGTTCTTGCTCTTTTTCCAGCTCTGAATTGTCCTCTGGGTAGTCAGTCTCACAGCTGTGCCCCTTCTCATTAGGCAGAACTAAAATTAGCAAATCATAGGAACAATGCACTATATCTTTTAATTGTTTTGAAGCCTTCTTGTTGTCCTCTTAGCTATTTCAGTATGTAACCCCTGCTATTTACCGTCTCTGTTCTACATGGGGAGACCGTAAACAAGTAAGGTGCAAAATTATTTATGGCTGCAAGTATGGTCCTGTTCGCTTATGAAAAAGGAAATAACCTTGTAAAAACACATTCATTTTAAGCACAGTGTATATTTACACACAGGAGGTGTCCCTCCTTCAGAAGTTTAATTTACGTGTATGAGGGAGACCAAACCACGTACTTGGAAACGTGCATCAACATGTGCAAAAGAATAGCGCGAGCGTAAGATTTCAACACCAGAAATGCCAACAACAGCAAAGACTATCATTTGTAACTAGTTACTCAATATGTTCCAGCAAGCAGATACACAGAGCTATAGATGAACGGGCTGATAGTCGAATGAAAGCTGTAACATGAGGAGCAGTGCAATCTCTGTGCTATTACCACCTCACCTACAGCACATTTCACCCACCCTACTCCAGGTGCCTCCCAGCACAATACAGCTAACCAGAATACAAGTCCCTCTATGCCCCAGCTCCCATCTGCATCTCCACACCACTGTGGGGAAGGCTTCAGAAGAGCTGATGACACAGGAGGTGGCAGTGCTCTGAGACTCCAGTGGAAGGAAGCGTATGTGCCGACTGATTTTGAGAGAGCATCATCTCCTGAAACACAAATCTGTCAGCTGGCAGCAGAGCCAGAGCAAGGTCACCTTGGGGATCCTTCCAAATGGAAACAGAACTCAAGCCTCAGGTGATGGAACCATGCACAGCTCTAGTGACATAAGAGGAAATTTGTACCAGCTGACCCACGTTATTTTAAGCCTGTCACTGAGATTTGTCCATTGAGCACACACAGCTGTTTGTGTCCTTGCTGCACTAGGCAGAGCACAACTGACCTGTCTACCATCTCGATCTAGAAAGTCCTTACCAGAGGAGCTGCTGTGCCTCAGGATGGTCTGCATTTGAGCAGGTAGGGAGCCCCCTATGCCTTGTCCCGGGAGGGATGCCTGCCTAGCAAAGAGATCTTTACAGGGAAGATGCTGGGCAGCCTGAGCAGCTCTCCAGAAGCTGCATTTTGCCTTTGAAGCCCTAAAATAAGGTTTATTGACCTCTCTATCTACCTGCAGGGGGTGAGGACAAATGTGATCAAATACAGGCTTTTTTTTATTAAGAAGGTCTGAGCTGAAGCACTCTCTCTTCACTTAACAGGGAAAAAAAAAACTGTGTGACATAAGGAGGAGCTGTTTTGGTAACGCACTTCTCACAAGCTCGGCTGAAGAGGCTATTTCAGCCTTTAGAACCCAACCCAACATCATGCTCCCCAAATATTGCAGAGCCAAAATATTCAGGTGGGTATTTGCCTTCAGAATACTACCAGGAATTCTTAATTTTCTTTCTTATCACTGCTCACAGTGACAAGCACTGCCCAGCAACAAAACTTTTAAGATTTTTCAAGCTCCGTCAAGTTGAATTTTCCAGTTTGTAGGAGAGTAAAAATAAAGGTCACAGCCATCAATACATGTCTCCTTATTCAAAGCAGAGTGTTTTATGGTAGAGTTTGGCCCCATTTCTAATCAGCATTCAGTACTGGAAAGCTTGGGGCTCTTCTGGTCTGGGCAGAGGGCCAAAAAGGAACTCTGAACAGAAAAAGTAAGCAAAGTCCATTCTAATTTTACTGAGCAACCCAGGTAAAATACAAAAATAAGTCAATTAAAACACAAAGCTCTAATTCAGTTTTACAGCATTCTTTCCACTGTAACAACATTAGCAATTAGTTACAGTAAAACAGGCAAGACGACTGATCTTTATTTTGGTTGTGGTCTTTACAGAAGGATACAAATGGTGCCTCAGAGAAACTGCTGCCAGCACATAGCAGAACTCGTACAAAGGATCAAAAAGGAGCCATGGATCATGGAACAGATCAGAGCAGAAGTCCATCTCCTGATTTGTAGGGAAGTGCCAAAGCCCTGTTCTGAACTGCTGTGAAAAATTACCTGCTCCCAAAGTCATCCTCTCCATCAACGCCGGCTGCTGATCCCTTCTCACAATTCCCAGGCACATTGCACCCTTCAGTCTTCATCCAGCTTTTTACAGCTGAATCTCCTCCAGCTCTTCCCTTCCAAAACCACGTTAAAGCCTTTTAAAGGATCCCAAGCATTATCCAGCACAACATGAAGAGAGAAAGCCGACGGTTTCTCTCCTCACTCCCTGGCTACCCCAGCCAGCCCCACTGCCAACTTCCAACACATCCTGACCATATATTTAGTCTGTGGTAATTTGCTTTGCATTGTCTCGTGCGGGTTCCAAGCGCAGGGATTACATATCCAGCGAGGCATCCAGCACTCTGTAAAAGCCCAGAGTTTCAGAGATTTGACTCATCTTGCTGCTGCTGCCAGAGGTTGAGAGACTGCCTGGTCCAGGTCGCCACTGAGTCAGAGGAACCTGATGGCGGCTCAGGGACACAATCTCAAATCCACATCTGTCTATACCGACGGAGCAGATGGAGTAGGGGGAGAGTTACCATTAAACTTGTTCAAGGCGGTGGTCAAGGCTGTGGGCAGATGCAGGACCCCTAGCAGTCCTACTCGCTGCTTTCCAAAATACATGCCCTGAACGGGGCGGAGTCACGGACACTTTGTGACATAGGGTCTCAGGCATGGCAGAGTCAACCTTAAAATGGCAAAAAGAGACACCCAGCAAAAGGACATTTCCAACTCAGGCTCCTTCGCTGCCTTTAGTTTATAAAGCTGGGGTGCATGGTTGGAGGCAAAGGGCTGTCACCAATATCAGACACCTTCTCCTAAGGAATCCAAACCTTTTCCGTTTGTTCACCTATGAAGTAGCCAAAGCTTGTCTGTAACTGAACATCTGGCAATTATTCTCAACAGACTTACTCTGCTCCTGAGCTAACCAGTGTCTCCAATCTAAGCACGGAGCTAAACCTGTTGGGCCACAGATCAACAGCTTTGAAGACTCACCTGCAGTGACCCAGCACAGAGTGGATGTGCACCAAAGCTGGAGAGCAGGCCAGGGAGAGGTGACAGGATGGCAGATCAGGGTGGTGGTGGAGGGTTTGGCATCCATTTCCTGGATACTTCTTGGCAGCAGATGAGTTTTAACAAACACCTCCAAAGCTGAGTATAAGTCACTTCCCAAGAAGCAGTGATCCAGGGACTGTTTAGATTGACCTGTGCCCTCTCCAAGTTGGCTGGAATCCAGAAGCAGAGCCATCAGTGCCCCCGACCCCTAAGATTTACACCCCTGAACCAGCACATTGCAGCTGGGACTGGCTGGGGGAAAGCAAGATCTGATGCGCAGTGACAGGAGCTGCTTATCCTGAAGATAGCTCTTCTCTCAACACTGCTCCATTCTCTATCAGGAATCATAATCCCTGCCTGGGGCAGAAAAAGTTTCTTTTGCTCTGTGCTTGTCAAGAGTTTGAAGGTGATGCAGTCAGCAATGGCAATTCAGGTATCTGAAAGATGAAAATAGTAGGAATTGCCAGGACCCAACAGAGACATGGCAAGCACTTGTATCTCTGAAAATAGGAGAGGGAAGGGGGCCTTCATAAGGGTATTGCTCATGTGAGGAAACCCTGGAATAATTGGTGTCAGTCAGATTAAGTGTTTCTGCAGTTTCCCAGGCAGAAGGTCTGCTCAGAGACGAGCAGGAGCTCAGAAGCAGCATGTTCCAGTGTCCGTGCAGCCCCAGAGCACCCTGCAGCACTGGGCCACTTATCTCAAGCCAAAGCAAGGCTAACCCTACCTTATCAGAAGAAAAAAAACAACTTTTCTCTTTAGAACAAATTTCCCTCCAATTCTGTTCTACCCTGGTAGTGAATTTCCTGAGGAAATATCACCCTCTTGTGTCCAAGTTGAAGCTAGCAAGAAATGCTTCCAAAATTCAAAAATAAAGCAAGCCATCCACATCGCTAAAGCTGCACGGTGGACGGTTGGCTCCTTATTCTTGAATTTAGAGCAGTGGTCTTCAGGCTGTGGGCAAGGGGCTTAGAGGGGAAGGGCAGAGGACCTGCCCTCCAGAGCATCTGCAAAAGACGGCAAAGGAAGGTGCACTACTGTGTTAGCAGCTTAAATTTAATAAATTAGGATCTCGTCCTCAGTTGAAATATTTAGAAGTCTCCAAGTTGTAAAAAGTGAAAACACTAGCAAAATAACACGGAAATTAACTTTGCATACTGGTCTAGCACTGAGGGATCTCCACGGCTCACACTTTCCACTGCCGTGAGGCAGCCCAGCACAAATGGCAAACACAGGAGAGGATGAGTGCAGAGGAACGAAACACCAATTACTCTGTTGTTACCAGCGCCCTGCTATGAAGTTACGCTTACACCAAAATTTAGTAGCTGTGGGTGTGCCTCCCACCTCTGACATTTCTGTGCTTTGCTCCTGCGAACCCCAGACACACTCTGTGCTCCCAGTGCCGCGCGGGACTGGGCACGAGCACAAGGCACAAACGCTAAGGGGATTCACCGAGGTGTAGATATGCTACCTGTCTTTGTTTTAAGTCGTGCTTCCATTTTTAATTGTGATATTAATCTCCCACTCAGATGTGAGTCGTCAGCACTAACCACAATTTCACGTTCCTTTGTATTCTTACTCCATCCTTACCCCTTAACAACCAAAAAAAACCCCCCAAAATAAAAACCAAACCACAAAGCAACAACTATGAGAGTAACTCTACAGCATCATGCGATGTGTTTGGCTGCTTCACTTGGTTTAGTTTGCTCACTAGCAGCCAGAGTAAAAATGTTTTCTGATGTTCCGCCATAGCTTGCTCACTCCAGGAATGCATGTGATGCCATCTCCGTTTCACTTCCCCTTGGCCTGTTTCTGTCCATCTCCTGCAACTGCTTAGAAAGTAACATACACACAAGCAGTTCAGCTTGTAAAAAAAAAAGTAATAAAAAGCAATAAAATAGTCAATTGCAGATTCAAGATCTACACTGTGTATGTCATTGAGATTTAATCATAATGTTAATATGCATTAAATAGTATTTGAGAATTTCAGATGTGTTTAACAAAGGGATTTGCATATCTACCACTGAGTTTTTAATCCTTGATAAATGTGTAGAATAATCAATTATTCAATGAACATACGAGAGTGTGCTGATTAAATCTCAATTATAAAGGCAAGCCTTACCCAGTCTATTTATTATGATTGTTCTCCCAGCATTGCCTAATTAAGCTATATTTGATTATGGGGTGAAAAACATTTATTGCAGTTATTGTGGCTCTGTAATTGATGAATATCTCTGGCCTGGCTGTTAAGCCCTAATAAATATATTTTAAACAGCTAATTATTTAATTAACAGTCCCTTCCAATCTCAGTATAAAGCTTACTGAAGCCCTTTCTTGAAAGCCCTGATAGGAGCAAAACTGCTGGAAGCTGCTTTGTTGTTTTCACCCTTTGTCCCTGAAGTGCCAGTACCCCTAGGGTGCTCCCAGCTCCACTGGGGGTGCTCTGAAGAGACTCCACTGCCCAGGCTGGGATCCACCAGCCCAAATTGACACCTGCAGTGCAGATCTCTACATCTGAACTAACTGACTGACTGTTACAGCCCACGGAGAGGAACAGACTGTAGCAGGAGGTGCTGTGTTTTCTCCTGTAGGAGACATCCAACACGGGATCTTTTTCTGCAAGCATCCTGCTGCTTCTGCAGATTCAAAAAGTGGCCTCAGAGGTACACATCTCCATTGTGGATGACTGAAGGTCAGCAAGGTGAAGCCTGCCTCAAGCACATTCATATTACTTGTTTAACACTGTTTTTTGAACTCTGTACCTTCCCACCCATTTTTTGAAGGGTGAGCAAAACATTCTCTATCAAGCTATTTCTAGTCACTAATTGGCCTGTGGCATAAGGGGCAGACGTGTGCTGTTCTCACCTCAGCACAGATCAAGAAAAAAGAGCAGGGAGCTTTTGCAATGCCCATGGCTTCCGTAAGTCCCTTTCGCAAGCGGAAGGTTTGGCAACTTCTGGACAGCACCACACCAGGTGTCTTAAGGCTAGTTTCAGCCCTCAGCACAGCAACTTGAAATGATGCTCAAAAACGAAGGCCTCCACAGCACGCCCAAGATTTGTTTTCCTCCAGCCATGAGGATAACTCGTCTTTCTTGCTGAGACCATTGGATCAGAAAAGCTACTGCATAAACAGTTCTAGAAAATGCAAATAATCTGGATGAACTCTTCCTACATATACACACACGTATCCACAACACCAGCTCCCAAACGTATACATAGGGTAGGCACTTAAGGAGAGATTGAATGACAGCTGCTGAAGCTCAACAGCTGTGACTCTCCAGTGCTTGTCTGTGAGATTTGAAGATTTGTAGGTTGGCCTACTAAGCTGCTGTCTTTTGCTTGTGGCTTAAAATAAGCACCACTCTAAGAGTTTCCATTTTCTTTAGATCAAAACATTTAACCTGCTCTAACTATCCAATGTTAAAATCACTTGACTAACTCATATCTTTTCAAGGGATTTACTAAACTGAAGGAAGATTTGCTAATGCAAAACAGCAGGAGACTCCAATATAGACAGATGAAGTTAGGGGTTTTTTTTGCTAAGAACCAAGGAAACAACCCAGGCACTCCTCTGAGCAGTCTGCAAAGCAAGTCTGCCTGCTGTTCCCGCGTGGGATTCCTCATAGTAAGTGATCTTTGAAAATATCATAATTTAATTACCCATCTGTTTCCTATCAGAGAACTATGTGCTTCAGTGTTCCCCCCGCCCCCGAAGTCAGAAATGGTGACTGTTTGGAAAAAGATGTTGAGTACCAGCCCCTGCCCCATCCAAAGCCTGTCGATGCCCTCTAGGACCAGCCTGCGCTCAGAACAGAGGACATTTCTCTCTTTTTGGTATTTTAGATAACAAACACCAGTAACTCTAATATAATGCAGTCTCACCCTGCCAAATTTAGCACAGAGGAAGCTGTGCACGAGTCCACACATCGCTCACCCAAAGGTATTGTTCCGACCACACGGCTGCCTCTTGCTCTCCTTTGTGCCACAGAGCACAAGAAAGGTGATTCAACAAGAAAGGGACTCTGCAACTGTTTCTCATCACATCAGATATCCTGGTTTATTTGCCAGGGAGTAAAGGGATGCTGTAACTGTTTCTCATCACGTCAAATATCCTGGTTTATTTGTCAGGGAGTAATCAAGCACAACAGACCAGTTAACCTCCTCAGGCACTCTGTACCCCCCCTTATAAAGTATCAAAAATAACAGTATCGTCATGTCCCCAATAAATTTGGGCTATCTGTTGTCTTCCCCTAAACCCAAGTTTTATGCCAGCAAATAGCACATCTGCCTTTCAGAGAAAGCATCCATAATTTGTCTAAGCAGTGAGGTGCTTCACAGTCCCTGAAAAATCAGGCACTGTAACCAAAATTCTGTATGTAATAACAAGTACTGAATATTAATAGTTTAAAACTCAGTTTAAACTGACTCAATAGTGCCTGTTTGGTCTCAAAGAATTACTTAAAAGGAGAATACTCAGTATTTTTATCCTGGGGGAGTATGGGGAAGCAGCAACAATCTATTACATACTGGAGTTAAATGTGGGCCCTTTTGGGGTAAAGCAAATGTTGAAAAGAAATACAGCTACTTGCATTACCCATCCATGGCTGATGATCAAATTGCAGATATTTCTCTAGAGTGGATTCCTCTGGTTTCAGTTTTTCCTGGGAGGAAGACTCCCAGTTCTATCATTACAACTGATCTTCAAAAGAATTTTAATGAAGCAGAATTCCTAAATGTAGAAAACTGATGTGCAGTTTGCATTTAATATGCAATGTAATTGCATTTAATAAAATTATTAATAAATGCATTTAATAAATTATTAAATGCAATTGCATTTAATGCAATAAAACACTTTCATGTTGCTACCAGCTCCACAGAACGTTTGTTACGAGTCTCTCTCCTCAGACAGTAGTACCTTTCAGGTGCTCTGTCTTGGGCCAAAACTTTGCACTGATACTACTCAAAGAAGAGAGCAGATACGTTTGCCCAGCACTTCTAGTTACATGCTATATTTTGAGCACAACTCAATATCAGGTCAGATCAATTACAACAAAATTAAACTCTAGCACAAACTTGATGAATTTTGCCACCAGCAGGAGCCTTCAGGAGTGAGTTGTGCAAGCACCAAGCTCCTGGGATGGTCTAGACCTAGATAACACTATTTTTTGTAGTAGAGGTGTGGACCGAATGACCTCTCAGAGTCCTTTTGAGCCCCACACTTCTACCAGCTCTGATCTTTTTGGCTGGCCTTAGTCCAGCCTTCAAGATACATCTTCCAATGCTTTAGTGGCTTCCTACGTCTTTTTCCATCTCCTTTTTAAAAGGAGATATTTTTAACGAGCCAGCAGGTTCCCTCCCTCATTAATGAGGATGCCCAGAGGGGTGGCAAGTGGTGTCTCAAGCCAAGCATAGAAACAATATCAATAAAACCCTTTATACTATTACAGCATTAAACATCCACGTGTGACCAACAGTTTTCCTGTTAAGCGTTGGTGCCAAGTCCTACTATAGTATGCACCATTTAAAGTATTTTAAGCATGCTTTCACAGATATGAAGAAAAGCAAAAAAGTAAAGCCAATTGAGACCACAGAGTATTAAGTACAGATTTCCTTCTAATAGCTTCTGGTATTTCCTTTTCCTCCAGCTGTAAAGGATCTCAAAGAAACAACCCCTCTCCTCTTTTCTCCTCTACTGACCAGGCTTTTTAGACTGTGTTAAAGGTAGCTTTAAGTGCCAATTCCATGTAGTAAATTGAAGCACCTCAGAGCTAAGGCTTGTTGTTCTTGTGGTTCTTGAAGACATGCCCTGTTTTGTTGCAAAGGAAACAAGTAACGCACGAAAGTGGGGAGGGAAAGACCAAAGACTAAAAACGCAGCTTCCAATTCACACAAACAAAGCTTATTGCTGAGGAAATACGCTGCCAATTCAAACATTATGGAAAAATTCACAATGCTCTGTCAGCTGTTCAGGCACTGCATCTGTCTGCCTCTTTAATCAAAGGCTTGCAGCATAGTTGAAAAGTGTAAAGCTATTTTAGGGGCTAATTTAGACACCTGATAGACAAAGGGAAGCCACAGAGAAAGCGTTATACCTGGGAGGGGATGACAACTGATATGCAAGATGCAAGTTGCTGCCTCTAATCATCTAAGACATAACAGAGCTGCAAAAGATTATAATATCACCTCGCTTGCTAGCTTGGTTGAGACCACTTCAAGAGCCAGCACGATGCGTGCTCAGAGCATTGCTGGGTTTGCTGCAGGTAATGGGAAAGCACAGAACCTTCTTCCCAACAGCACTACACCTTCCTCAGACCAGTAACACCTCCACTCCCTTTTCCAGGGACTACAGCTATGAGCTTCTCCCGCTCTTTCCAGAATGTCACAACAGCTGTCACAATTAATTCATTATATACCTGCCCACACAATCACATGTTTCACACATTTAACACAGCAGGTTAGCACACAGAGCTGGCTTGTTGATGTGAGACCAAGCTTTTGCCACAATACAGCAACGTTGCTTCACGCACCCCTCCAACCAGGGTCTGCCCCATAACCACCACAGCTCAAAGGAAACAAGAAGACAGCTATTGTCTATCAGTATTCCTAACCTAGGGTTGTAGGACCTGCAATTTCTAGAAGGACACACAAAAACAAAAGACAAAAATGTAGGACGGGACTAAAGAACATTTTTGCACAACTTTTATAATATAGGTTTAGACCCAACAAAAAAAAAACCAAACCATATCACTTACCTAAAAATCTCGGCCAACAGCTCAGACAAACCAGCCTCCTCTCTCTTCCTGCTCCTATTTTATGTCATAAATACCTGTGCACCTGAAAAAGCCTCAGCTGCCCCTTATTACCTGCCCATTTAAACTGCAGGAACCCGAAGTGGGAAATCAGCTTCCTCCCTCCTGCTGTGCTGAAATGGCCTCTGCACTCAGCTGTGTAATGTGAGGAAATTAGGGTCACTTAAAGAGGAATATATACATAGCTGAGCACACTTAAAATTTACTATGAAGAAGTTACTTCAAATAGCAAAGAATCTTTCAGCCAGAAAGAACGGATAATATGTGTCCAAGCAGATACAAATAATCTGCAGGTTGGTCCATAGATGACCCAAGCCGAAGAGCATTCCAAGAACTTCTTTCATGTGGGTGTATTAGTGTGAACCTTGGGATGATCAACCAGCTGGGCCACCACGTACAGAATTCAACAGCAGATCATGTCATGCCACAGCTCAGAGTGACTGGTACAGGCTGGTGGGAAAAGAAGTCCAGGGCTGGCAGGCAGAAAGCACAGCAGATCGATGCACAAGTGTAGCTGCAGAAGAGTAATTGCACAGCTTTTAAATGAACCGAGTATTGGACAACATTTTCCATCTCAAATTATTGATCTACTGAGTCTTGAGCTCATAGCTGATAGTGCCCAGTACAGCAATGAATATCCCTACTTTCCTGATAGCTCTTCAAACTTAATGGTTGAATGTCTTTGAACCTAGCAGACTGATAGATACATATGTTAGAGCGTATTTTTTTCCATCCAACAAGTGGTTTCCAATCACTAAAATATCTTTGCGTAAATTAAAAACAAATTTAAAAAAAAAACAAAATCAAACACCGGCTCCCAAAAAAATTCTTGTTAATCTCTCTCTTAAGCAGCTTGTTTGTTAATACTCCAGACTGTGGTGTTCCCTCCTCAGACTGAGAGACAGGGATTCTACATCGTGCAGGGTGCCTCTACACAGCATTGAGATACGCGGCTTTACACGAGCAAGCTCAGGCAGAGACAGCGACATCGCTGGGGCACGCTGGAGCTCAGTGTGTCCGAGATGCCAGTGGGTTTATTTGGGATCTAGACAAATGCCAAGCCTTGTGAAAGGCGGTGCTGCCACAGCAGTAGTTGAGCTGAGATGTCTACCTGAGCTCCACGCTGCGACACCAGGAGACCCTGCAATACCTTCCTCGCGATGCTCAGACAAGCCCTAAGTGCGATGGTCTGTTGGGAGTGGTCTAATGGTGAGCAGAGCTTCTGAGCCCAGAAGGAAGTTGGGGCTGCAAGAGCCAGACAGCTGCTAACATCTGCGCTAGCAATACACAGTGCAGAGATGTACAACTGTAATGTAGGAACGCCCAAATAAAGTGATGCAGCAGGTAAGCTGAAAGGTTTTTTTTCTCTTGGCCAGATATGTAAATGGTCATAAATATCACACACCAAATCTCCACTCTAATGTCAGAAGTACTACTTGACAAAAAATAAACCACACCAAAAGAGAAAATCTCAGATCATATCATTTGCGACTGACAGAGTAAGATCTCTGCCTGATAATATATTTTGGTTACAGAGAAGCTGCTGTCACTTGCCACAGAGATTAGCCACTTGCTGTGCGCTAAGGATGTGTATATGATGGTGGACTTGCATGATGCACAGAAATGAAAACTGCTTTACTGCCTGACTCAACCTCTGACTTGCTACATGGCCTTGGTCCAGCGGCATCAGCCACCTAGTGCCTCCCCTTCTCCTACTTAAAATAGAAAAAGCAGAAGACTGAGTTAACTAGTGAATGCATATTGATTCAAGCAAATCAATCCCTATTCAGATAGGGGCCATTACCAGTAGGACTGCAGCTCTGCCCAGATTGCAGGAGCTGTCAGAGCCGAACGTGGCTGTGGTAAACCTGCGAAACGCACTCGTGTGTTCACACACTTCTTTACTGCCACCTGAACTCCGTGTCTGACGTATGCTTGTTAGTAAACTACAAAGAGAGCATTATCGACCAAGCTGGTCTTGGGCCAGCAAGGAACTGTTCCCGTTGGCTGAGCTAATGGCCACAGCCAGCTGTCGCACGGAGCATAACGGCGGGAGTGACCGTGAGGGACCACAGGCTGGGACACTGGCTGACGGGAGTTCAGAGAAGGACTAGGTGAGCTCATGCACCTGAGTTTCTCTGTTCTGCAGCAGCAGTGCAACAGCCTGTCCTAGCACACAGAAACCGCAATATTTTTCTGCCAGAGCGTTACCACAAGTTGATCTCTCAGGAGGGTGACAAGCGAGACCACTGAGCAGCCGACTCTGTGACAGCGCTGAGCGGCAGAGAGAAATGTAACACCTCGATATCCCTGCAGCAGCCACACTGCTGTCTCTTTGCCACAGACCACAATTTTTAATTGAGGTACGAGAGCAGCCTAAGAGAAGCTAGCTGAAGAAACCACGTTATTAATATATGGAAAGATTTTGTTATGATTATTTCTGCCTCTCCTTTGGTTCCACCAAAGTGGTGCCCTCAGGTCCAAGCGTTAGAGCTCGCCACTGAATAGCTAGCATTGAAAGAACAGCCCATCTCTGCCTCCAGCCAAGTGCACTAAGACTATTTGCTAACTTGCCATGATGATAACAGCGAGATTTAGCAGTAAAAAAACCCAGGAGGACAGCAGACGTCATTCCCAGGATGGATCACTCCTGGTTCACCTAATTCTGAACAAGTCTGAAAGTTGCAAAGCCTCAGTTCAGACTCTTCAGAAGAGTTTTCCCTGTGAAACTCTCCTAGAAACTCTCCTTTATTTCTTATTTTGCCTATGACTTAAGTATGTTTATTTATTTTTACATGCAACAACTTTATTTCCAAAACAGCTTCTGCAAGGGAGGAGCATATGGCTCTCTGGGGAAGGGCTTGCTTTTATTTTTAGTCTTGACAGTCATTAGGAACTGTAGTTTCTTCACCCATAGTGTGTACATACACAAGTGCACAGTCTCTTTTTAATGGATTTTTTTTTGGAAACTTTGAACTACTTATCTTTTTTGAAAGAAAGAGTTTTGAGCCCAAAAGCTGATAGAGTTTAGTCACCGACTGCCACCACTTTCAGGAGAATGTCTTCAAAAACTTGCACTACCGGCATTATAGCAAATGAGAGTAGTAGAGAAACCCACGGGGATGTTACAAAGTGTTTCTTAAATAAGTTTCTTTCACAGAAGTCATGGACATTCAGGCAAAAATGTCGTCTCACCCTCCATCCTTAAAAGACAGATGAGAACATAGCTATACACTCTAAATGTCATTCGCCTACAAGCTTGCTGTTAATTATGTCTCTGATCAAAGATGATACAATGCAGGTGAAAAGCGTGAGCAATAGACTGGTCTTTGTGGTTTCTCAGAAAGCTCGTTTTAAGAGTTGTAAGGCAGTATGTGTAGAGAAAGAGCACAGCAAAAACAAGGCGTGCTCTTTCTTTTTTTCCTGTCATATCAGAGCAAAGTCATAAATTCTACCATCTGAGGAAGAAATAAGTACATCTCCTGGATAAAGCGTTACTTGTACAAGTAGCCCCAGAGTAAGCTTTTACAACTTCTACGAGGAATGGCTGCGTAATTCAGCCCTCCCTGTCTCAGCAGATTTGTGGCTGCAATACTGGCTCCTGAACGCCAGAGCTCGGCCAGATTGAAGAAACGAGCACGTAGTTTTCCACTGCATTAAGATGAGAAACACCAAATGTGTCTGGGTGGCATGAATGGCTGAGAAAAATGAACTTTCCCAGAGAGCTACTAATTGCTGTTGCTAATTCACAGAAAGAACGAGAGAGCATCTTTCATTTGGCATCTGCAAGGTTTAGATATTATTCTAATTACAGTTAGAAGCGGAAGAGTATAGACCAATTCCAGTACCTCAGGTAGATATCTTCTCTGGGAATGTGAACATGTTCTCTGGGGAGAGTCTCAGAAATAGGCCATCCCATCGCTGCAATCAAATACCAACCAAAACCAAAGGAATTGTTCTTCTAAAGTAGTTGTGCAAGAAGGAACCAGCACCATCCACCCCTACTAGCAGTTTATTTGTATATAATGGTGTCCCTTACCATCCTCAAGCTGCACACACAATCTGCTTGTGAAAGATGGACGATACCGCTGTAAAGTTTTAAAGTTAGGGGAAAGTGTTTTATCCACTCTGATCAATATTCAGGCTAGTTGCCTTATTTCACTTTCTTGAATGGACACATTATGGTCTCCTAATATTATGTCTAAATCTTCTGCACGTGAAGATAATGTAGACAAGGCCATACGAGACAGTTAAGATCAGTAACGTACTCTCAGTGATTTACCGAAAAGTAAGTTAAAACCTGTTGAGATTTCAAGTGGAATTTGGGAGATTTCTTGCATGCTGCACATAGCCATTATCCAGTCATTACTGAAGCATTCAAAACAGTGTTAAAAACCATACGTGACCTCACAAATATTCATAAAATTAGATGTCGAGCAGTAGACTTCATTAACTAGAGCAGAAGCTTATGAACCAAAGATGTTAGATTTAAAAAACCTGGCACCAAGAAGGGATTTTCAGCACTTCTGAGCTTTAAATGGTGTGAAAACCAAATCTGTGAACTACCAGAAAAAAACCCAAACATGTTTTCAATTTGACTATAAGCGGACTGCTAATACATGATTGCAAGCTGAGTGTTACAAAACATTCAAAAAGAAACTAAATGCATTGAAAAACAAATGCTTACAGAAGATTGTACATCATGACTGGAAATATTTTCTTTACTAATACAGAGACCCCGAGAAATCACCAATCTCACCAGACAAGCTACTGCTTTCCTTCACCAGAACCACCGTATTTTGGTTGTATCCTCCAAATCATAACAGAATGTCTCCTACACGAGCTATTGGACAGAAGAATTATCATAAGCAGCAAACAGGGACAGAAGAGTGGAGGAAACTACCTCCAGGAACTCTGCCAAGGTAGGCTTTAGAAATATGCTGAGCAGCATTTAAACTGCTGGAAGCATGTAAACATTTGCTTGCGGGATAGTCACCAGAACTAATTCAGTGTCCTGCAATACATCACAAGCCACGACAAGAGGAGAAACTACTTTTGTCCTGTATAGAGTGATCCTTGAAAATATTTTGTGGCTCCACTTGGCTTATCAACCTCCTTGTCATCTGAGCTCGAGCAGGTACTTCTCTGGCACGCCTTAGTCAACGGGTTAAAATGGTTTACTCAGGTGAATTTGAGCCTATGGGCTGCATTAGCAGTAATCTACATGTGCTTGCTGGTCTCTCCAGTTTTGCAAATAACCAAAAATTATTTCTGACAAGCCAGCCCCCTCCCAAGAGCTCAACCCAGGCCACTCTATATAGACCCAGCCCCCTGAGTCACTTCTGACATGGCTTGTACCTTGCCTGTTCTGTTTTCTCTGCTTCTGGCACACTGTTCTTGCTCAGCTACCTCAGCTTTCTCCATCCCTGTCTGGTAAACTCTGATACTGGAGCTGCAGTTCTGCTTCCCAACCTGAGGCTGCTTTGCTCCCAGCTGCACTTTCTGTCCTTTATCTCATGAAATGGAGCTGGGGACATTGCTGACACCCTGACACCTTTCTCACTGCTGTGGGTCCTCACCCAGTCTCGGAGCCTTGTTCTGCACTTCCTATCTCTCCTTGAAAACCATTTCCCTCCCCACTGCAGGAGGGACAGGAGAGAGAAAAACAGCAAAGCCAACAGGACAAGCCCGGAGTAGTTCTGTCTTCAACTGTAGAGGTGAAAAAATCAGTTTGCCTGCCTTCCAGGGAAGCTCTGGGGCCATAATGCATTTTAGGACCGCTTTGACTCTCTTGAGCCACCAAATATCCATCCCCTTACTCTGACACTCTTGAGCTAACTTCCCCAGCAGTTGTCTTCAAGCAGCTCATTTAGCACTGCCTGGGTTAGCTGTGTGGTTGATTCTCTGCCCCTCTACACAGGATGAAATGCCTCACAGTATGTCATTTCCCCCAGCTAAGCTTTACATTTATTTATTTATTTATTTACACCAAGCCAAAGAAACCACCTCCACTACTGTTTCCCTTCACAGCTTGTTTTTCTTCAAAATTGTGGTCATGTTTGCACAGTAGTACTGCTACAGAAAGCTCATCTCAAATGCCAGTTTGCTCATTTC
Organism: Apaloderma vittatum; assembly: GCF_000703405.1. Lineage (NCBI taxonomy): Eukaryota > Metazoa > Chordata > Aves > Trogoniformes > Trogonidae > Apaloderma > Apaloderma vittatum. The sequence continues at coordinate 10,951 of NW_009692882.1, read as the reverse complement.
GAGCCTCCTTACACTGTCTCTATGGCAGTATCCTTTTTCTATGAAACATGCTCCTTTTTTCATAAATGAAAATGTGATATAAAGTCATTGACTAGTTCCTAGATTGGGATCTAATTGTTCGAGCATTTTCCCTGGCTCTATATCCGCCATGAGCTGAGCTTCTCTGAGGACAAAGACAGAAATGTCCTAAATGTTGCAGGGGATTTTGAGACTTGGACTGCTTGGTCTTGCTGCTGTCTCCTGCGGTGCAGGAGTTTTATCTTAGCTGCTGTGAAAGGACTGCACGAGACCACACCCTCTGAAGTGGCCTTTGGTATTTTCTTCAGTGATTAGTTTTAAACTGAAAAAAACTCCCAGGTAGATTATGTAAATAAAGTGGAAAATAGCTAATATTTTCTGTATCGAGGTGCTCTTAGGAGCAAGTTATATTGCATTTTGCAAGAAGCCTTTAAATCAATCTATTAAAAAAAAGCAAACAAAACCACCCAAAACACTAAAAGAAACAGTCCATTCAATAATTAGTCCATTCATTTGCAAGATGTATGAAGTAATCTTTAATGTATGTGTAAAAATATCAAGCAACTGTACACAAATCAGATTTTATTCAGGTACGACGATGTGAAAACTGCAGGGTCTGGCATCAACAGACACTTCTTTGCTTACAAGGTAAACCCATCCCTCCACCAGCCACCTGAGCAAGGACATTTTTCCCTCGGGTCTGGTGCACAGCATTTCCCCAGGGACAGGTGGAAGCAAAGGGGCTCTCCTGAGCGGCAGGCTTGGCTCCGCAAGCTGGCATCTCAGCAGAGCTCACTTCCAGAAAGGGAGGATCCCTGGGTCTGCTCTGCTCCAGCTACACGCTCTCACCAACGGCAAACCGTTCCTAACCCCTCAAAAAAATAAATACGTTGATAAAGAAAAATTCTAGGCTCAGCCTGTCCCCAGAAACTACAAAGGCAATTTGATATTCCTCTGGGCATGGAAGATTGTTGACTTTCCACAGTGGACCAGGCTCTGCAAATCCAGAACACCCCCAAGGGAAGTTGTAGTCCCTCCTTAGCTGGAGGAGAGTTAAGCTCACTGTAGCAGTCTGTTATAAGCCATTACTAAACAGTATTTAGTTTCTACTTGACAGATGTGTGGTTTTGATAAATTCCCCAGACTGGAATGCAGGCATTACCTTTACCCTGGAGTAGTTCACCTTGTACTGTCCAGTGTAAAGTCACAGACCTGCAGAAATGCGTTCTGCATCTGGAGTTTGAGACAACACCAGCATGTCACAAATATATCTTACGTCCCAAAAGGCCATCATGCTCCAAGTCTAGCCCTCTGGGATGTCAACCAAGTCAAGACCCACACCAGTCAGGCTGCTATCTCTGACAAAAGCAGTAATTTAAATCATTTTTGTGAGACCATCATGATCTTCAAATAGATAAACCCACACATACCCAGCACTTCCCTTGTGACACACTCATTCACAACGTTTCCGAAGTCTCTTCAGAGTACATTTCTTTGCTGCAACGCTTGAGCCGTTTTAGCTGGCTGAGCTGGGAGAGACCCATGAGTATTCATAAGAAAACTGTAATCCACGCGTATGTGGATCCATTGCATATTATTATACAAGCCCATTATGGTCTTCCTGAGCACTTACCAAAGCTCAGAACCAGAGCTCTCCATCTATCTCACCTTCACTGGAAGGGTTATTTATTAATCAAAGAAATGAATGCGCAGATTGCATCTAGCCAAATGTGCAGTACAAAAATACTGCTTTCCATACTAAACTGCAAACACATGTGCAGGGTACCCGCATTTCTTGACATTTTATATACATTAAAAAAAAATACATGAAATTTACAAGTGAGCAAAAAAAGCAGAAACAGTTTTGGAAATGAGGCAGGTTTTGCTTTTCACTGTAGAAGGTAGGTGATTGCATCTTCAGTTCAGCCACAGCATCAGGTTGCTAAGGCAGCTCTCACAGAGATCTGTAAAGGAATGGTCAATCCGTACATGGTCCCACTGGCAAAAGCTTAATTGTTATTCATATAATTGTTGGCTCTGTTCAAGGTGTTACGTCTGGAACCGTAAGACATATCTTCATATATTGTGTTATTTGGGTTTCTTTTCTGAAAATTTTTCTTCATCTACAAAGGAAAGCAAACAGTCATCCAGGACAGAGCTTTGAAAGACCCCGACCAAGGAGATAATCTACATCTCGGGATTCTTACTTCAAAATTCCTCTCATAACCCAAGGAGGTCTTAGAGGATTAGGTAGAAATTATCAACTTATTTAACGTTCTATTGTCAGTCTGATGTAATTTCACTAAAAGTTCCTTCAAGACTTGGATGTAACTGTGATCCTAACATAAATAAAGCTCCTCTTGCATCTACTACAAGGTTGGTATATACAACTCCCTTCCCAGTTGACTCCCCTCAAAAAATCAACAGCAAAACAGACTAGTGAGGTGTTCTGTTCAGGGAAATACATATAACACATGGGTGTGTTCCTGACTGTAAGGGTTACGTGAGGCTTATTACGAAAGGCAAACAATACCTCATTTACTAAGAGTTACAGAAACATAAGAAAACTCAGTCTTTACTGGCAAGACTTTACAGCTGGGAGACATTAAACAAGGACACAGAGGAGACAAAAGAAAGCCATGATTCCTTACATCTATCAAATGTTTGCTTGACTCAGTACTTAGAAATAATATCAAAGGGACATATTCGCTCAACTGGGATTTAGGTTTCCTGTGGCACGGTGAAGCATACTTACCTTGGCGTTGTACAAGGCGCAGCACGTTAGCTCCAAAAACAGTAGCGCGACCACGATGACAAGAGCATAGATGCCCCAGGAACTATAAACACACTCTGACTGCTCCACTTCTGCATATAAAATTATACTATTATTCTTATTGTTAAGGTAGAATTCTATTTTTATTGTGAAGGAAATTATTTACTAGTCAGCAAGAAATCAGATATCAACAGCTACACAGGCACATCTGTCAGTCTGTGTTGTCTCCAGCATTCCCTGGGCTCTTCTAGAGGCTGGTGCAGTGTGGTGCACATTGCAAAGGCAATGGCTTCCACATCACTGGCCAGAGGTAGGAGCACACACTCCTAACAGAAACAGAAAATGTTTTACTGCAGCATTACAGCAACACTAAGGGCTCGGCCAGGAGTATACTAGATGGTCTCTAAGGTCCCTTCCAGCCATTCTATATAGGAATAAGAGAGCAGGTAGGTTTGTGAACAGTACAGAAAGAAGAGGCGGCTGCTGTGATCTGAAGTGTACCCACCCAGCAGAATAATGCTAGTGGAAAATTCTCTAAAACCTCAGTTAAATCAAATCTGAATAACAGCACCCTGCTGCATTGATGTAGAGCTGCCCTTTTCCCCAACTCACATTGCTGAGCTGTTGACCAGTTACAGACGGAGGCAGACACCGAGACTGGTCTTTTTTGCAGACTGCAGTAGATCCCTTGCAACTCTACGGCCTATGGATACTTTACCCAAAGATCTCATCACAGCAAAACGCACAGAGTTAAATTGCACAAATAAGATCAAAATTAAGCGGTATACTGCTGGGCTTGTCTTCATCTTAGCAAACGGGTGCACCACCATGCTACAGAAAAAGAAAAAACCTTGTATTTGAAATATGTGCTCATGATGCGCTCCGTGTGTAATAAGGGTGTGTGAGATCATCTCTGCTATTATCTGTGATACTTTAAGTAAATGCCTGAGGACTTGTTCTGCACTCCCTAGCGTGACCTATTTCTGAACATCAAGACTTACTATAAGGAATGCTTTCCAAAAGTTATTTATGTCACGTTATAATCAAAGAACTGATGCTAAAAATATCAATTTCCTAAACCTGACAGATTATTCACACATGTAAAGTGTTTGTTGTTTGATTTTGACCTTTCTTGGTGGGGAGATGTGAGATTATAGCAAGTTTTCTCTTTTAGAATTCTGTCCTAGCTGCACAAGGGAGGCAGAAAACATAGTGCCTTTTTTTTGTGTGTGTCCTAGTACAACAGGGTGCAGAGGAGTCTGAGCACACTCTCCAAACTTTCCCAGGTACTAGAAGAATAGCCATGGATTCGTGCTTTACCTGTCCTGACTAAAGTTCTGCAAGCTTTTAGGTATTACAACATGCCTATAGTTATTTAAATAAGCAAAAGAATAGTACCTTTAATGAGCATCATTGTGCCCCTCCCATTCGCTGAGAGGAAAGAGGAATTTTTCATCACCACAGCACACACATATACACCACTGTCATTTTTCTGCAAGTTGCGTAGAGTTATCACTATTTTCTTTTCTTCCTCTGAATACTCCAAGCGATCAGCAAAAGCAGAACAAACAGTTGAAGCGTTCTGACTTGAGACATACAGCACCGTTTCACGTTGCACGTGTGTCTTGAGCAAGTAGAGCTCCTCATACCCATGGGAGCTCCTCAAGGCACAGGTCACGTTGACAGACTGGCCTTGCTGAGGATTGACATAGAGCGGGGACTGCTCAACAACTCCGTTGACTTTACCTAAAAATAAGAGATTAATAGCTGTCATATACTTAACACAGTGCATTTTAACTAGAGAGCAAAAACAGAGGTCGAAGACAGAACGACTATAGAAATTTAGATAAAATGCTTTTTTTTAAAAAAAAAAAATGCCGTGAGAAGAAAGATACATTTTAGTACACCCTGGCATGTTTTCCTGCCCCAGGATGTGAACGTAGGACTGGCTAAACAGGTTTGCCTGGCTGTAAAGGGTCACCAACTACCTAAAAACATACAGATACTGAACTCTGCTAAGGGAATAGAGCTTCATCTGCTTGCCCTGGAGACATGGCCTGCCTTCTCAAGTGAGATTAAGCCACAGAAGGATCTGGGGACAAAATCCTAATGTGGGTGCCATCAATGTTGAAAATGGTCTTGAAAAAGCAGTTATTAACAGCCTGCTGTGCAGCTGGGAAGATGTTTCACGGAGTTCCTCTGTTCCCTTTGCCATTATCCTTAACGTGGGTGAGGGAATGGAGACAGAAAGATAATTCTGGGAAGGCTGCAAACACTTCAGTGAAGAGGATCAGAATCAAAAAGAGATAGAAGGAAATTGAATAAAACAATTTGGAGAAGCAGTACATACCAACAAGAGGGGAATTTATTTGAGAGAACACAGCTAAGAAGTTTGGAGAGAGGAACCTGCAAAAGGACATGATAAGTCTTTATAGATATAAATGACTGTTACTGACCCAGCAATCAATTAAGTTTTGCATGCCTTCAGGACAAGAAAAGAAGAAAACCCTGTAATTTTTGGTAAAGATGTTTCAAGTTAGATGGTCTCATCAGAAGAGTAGGTATGTATAGGAATAAGGTGCCAAAAATATTGTGGGCTCAATCCTCTTCTAAAGTAAATTTAAAAAATAATAATAGTTTAGAAAGCAAGTGTTTTCAACATCAGAACACTGTACAACACCCTTAGCACATAAATGAAAAAATAATGAGGACTTGATTCTTCCTTTTTTTCCCTGCTTCTATTTTTGGTGCTTTCTGAAGTCTTCCCAATGCTTGTTCAAATTAACAAATATAAAAGAAATGGCCTGGTAATGCTAAAAGAAGAGCTGATCTTTCAGGATAATGTAAGACAATACATACTGAAACCTGAAACAAGTCTTGGCGGGGATATGGGAGAAAGGGTGAACAGTGAAGGAGGAAGGGAAGACTTTTTTAAAACATGACTATTGGTAAAAGTCTGGTCAGGACTCAGCTGTATTTAAGTCTGCAAGGAAAGACTACCTTTCAAAGTACGACTATAAGCTTCAGCAGAAGAAAACAATGATACTGCCTACAAAAGCCTGGAGGAAGCAAACCTTACTGCTTTTGAAACCTTCCAACAGGGAAGGCAAAGAGAACAAAACAAGATACACAACCTTTGTCAACAGATTTTATAGGAGATAAAGGTAGAGATCTGAGAAACAGAAATCTAAATCAAGACGGAAAAGGATTGACAAAGGAGTTAAAAATATGTCTAACAGAAGTAAATCACTGTAACTGAGAGAACTGCTCAATTGCGTAAGGTCTTGCAGTTAAGAGACGTCTCATCTACGTTTTAAAAGGACACTGACTCCTCTACTGGCTGAATCACAGAAATGACCTCTCCATAAGTTTATAGTCTTAAGACATTTACCTGTAGCTTCTCCAATAAATCCATGTTTTGTCTCTTCAGATGACTGTTTGCCCTCTCAAGCTTCTCCAGGGGTTCACCTTCATCACAGGGATTCACATTTTCCTGCAGTTCATCCTGAAGAACATGGTACTCTACTTCGTAGGCATGGAGCTGTTTGGAAATATCCATCTCAAACACCTGCCATGAGAGAATAAACAATTTTTAACTGCAATAGAGAGCATGTGCTCCACATGAATGTTTGGCTAAGAGGCAAATCTGCTTGATCAACTTAATGATTTTTCCTGGTCCTCTCAAAAAAGCACTGTAAGGGGAAGTAAGACCATTTTAACATCTAGAGTTCTTACTGTAACCATAATAAATCATAGACTTTAGAATAAATTAGATCATCACTTTTACAATTACCAAATACCATCTCTTACTATGAGATGTATCAGCAGAAAAGTCTTATTTAATTGAATAATTTTATAATATGACCAATTCTTACCACCTCTTGCTCAGGAATATTAAGTTGTTCAAGGAGAAATTTTTTAATCAAATTCTCACCAGCTTGTGATGGGAGCAGGATCACACAATGAGAAAGAATAATCCAGGAGTTGTCAGATCTCCACCCTCAGAACTGGATGCTTGTTTATAGACTTTTTTTAAAAAACATTCTTCATGGTTAGAGTTTCCCTGTGCTCTGCGTCTGCATGAAGATACACTATTTTTCTTACTGGGATGCTCTGGTGACAAAGCATTGTGAAGACTGACTTATCTTCTGAAAGTTATCAAATAATTTAGACTAGGAAGAGAAAGACGTCTACAGTGACACTAATTCTGTTCCTTGTTCTAGAGATCACAAACATTACACCAACAGAAGACACATGCAGCAGAACAAGTTCTGCATTATGTTCACTGTTCTTCAGGTAATTCAGGTAAAATTTCAAATTACATATAGTGTTCAAGCTGGGCAAATGCCATTTTCCTCTATGCGGCTACCCAGTCAATTCCTCATCTATGTATTACAGTCCTGTGTATTGTCTACACTTGGCTTTCATTATCACAGAATCACAGAATTGTTGAGGCTGGAAAAGACCTCTGAGATCATCAAGTCCAGC
>NW_009692882.1:0-3603 GCF_000703405.1 Apaloderma vittatum | reverse complement strand
CACCACTTCCCTGGGCAGTGCATCCCAGTGCCTGAGCACCCTCTCCGTGAGGAAGGGCTGCCTGAGATCCAACCTAAACCTCCCCTGAGCCAGCTTCAGGCGTGCCCTCTCATCCTGTCACTGGTTGCCCAGGAGAAGAGCCCGACCCCCACCTGACTACAATATCCCTTCAGGCAGTTGAAGAGAGTGATGAGGTCCCTCCTGAGTCTCCTCTTGTCCAGGCTAAACACCCCCAGCTCCCTCAGCCTCTCCTCACAGGACTTTCCCTCCAGTCCCTTCCCCAGCCTCATTGCTCTCCTCTGGACCCGCTCCAGCCCCTCAAGGTCTTTCTTGCAGTGAGGGGCCCAGACCTGCACACAGGGCTCGAGGGGAGGCCTCACGAGTGCTGAGCACAGGGGCAGAATCACATCCCTGCTCCTGCTGGCCACACTGTTCCTCATAAAAGCCAGGATGCCATTGGCCTTCCGGGCCACCTGGGCACACTGCTGGCTCATGTTCAGCCGGCTGTCAACCAGCACTCCCAGGTCCCTCTCTGCAGTAAGTGGACAGTACTGGAAATTACAATGCTGAGTCAGCTCAGCAACTCTGCCTGCAGCCAGCCTAGGTAGCAGCAACGTGACACAGGCATTCTCCATGTGAACGCAGATCCAGAAGGATGCTCAGCATGAGACCGCTCCGCAGGCAAGCAGGTGACCTTCCTCTCAAGAGCTGATGTGACTATAACCACATCCACCTCTGCTCACGCAACATCACTCATGCTTTATTCAATCAGACTTGGCGTTGCACAAAGCCACTTCTATCATGCTCTCACCGCAGCACAACTGCTCTGCAACTCCTGCAGACCACAGAACAGAGATTTAACTTCTAACAGTATCAAAAATGTTCCACTACCATTTTTACCATGGCCAGAATCTGTGAGATGTGACGATAGGCACTAAAGTGCCTGACACAGGTTTAGCATGGCAATCAGAATCAGTGCAATGAGGAAATGGAGATTTACATGTTGTCTGAAAATGAATTCTTAACTGACAGCACCTGAAACATTCAAGCCTTAACCAAGCCATAGGAACTGCACTCCTGTATATTGAGATGGTTTTCTGGAGCTCTTCTGTTATCTCCAAACTCGCAACTGAAGGAAGAAAACTGCTCATAGGTTCAGAGTTAATGTTTATAGACTAAGGCTCATTTTCAATTTGCAGCTTCAATTCAGAGGAAGACACTGCAGTGAGATGGAGATTCCAGCCACTGACAGTATTTCACACGAAGCTTTTCTTGTATCAGCATCAGTAATTCTTTGTTTTCTCTCCTATGCTTGCTCTTTTCCATGAAGTGGCAGTGATATTGATGAAATAACACTACTCCAGTCCTTCTTTCCCTTACTGAAGAAAGGCAGGGATAAATTTTGAGGGGCTTTTACCCTTGGCACCAAGCACCTTCCAGATGTGATCCCTCCCTGGACAGGGTTGAGGTGAGAGAGGGAAGTTGCACAAGGGCACCCTAAAACTGATCCACAGGAAGACAGAAACTGTGTACGCAACAGTAGCGCAAAAGTTTGCTGATCTTGACTTTAAACCAGATCGTGAAAATAGGGCCAGGCCTCCCCAACTTGTAGGATTTTAAGCTGGAGATGTCAAGAAAGTTCCTACGAGGGTGTTCAGCCCTGTGTAGCCAGAAGTTTGAAGGATCAGGAGGAGAAGTTACTGCGATGCTGCCTCTTCCCACCATGGCAAGTTATGCTTCCCGTCACGAACTGTTGGGCTGCTCACCCTCTAGTAGGGAGCAACAATGGGTTTAGATTTGGAAAATATGCTACTTTTATCCTCCCAATGGTGATGTAAATTTTATAAGCAAAGTCATGTTTTCCCAATAGCTGGGACACAAAAAAACCTTTTTACCAAAACTTGAGGTAGAAACTAAAGTCTTGCTAAAATTGCAGTTCAAAACCCACTGAAACTAACTCATACCCTATTTCTGTACAAGTTACTGGGAAGATGACTGCTTTGCATTTCAAACCAAGAGAAACATACTGGGAAGACTTTTACAGATAACTTAGGCATGGTTCTTTTAAAGTAAACTAAATGGAGGGGAAAAAGTAAGGAGAAAACCCACCATACCTGAGTAATAATTTTTTCCATTTGAGGCTGAGTCATATCTGGAATAGTGGTTTTAAGAAAATCAACAATGTTCTCAAAACTCTCACACCCCATTATAGATGTTTCTTGACTGCTGAGTAGGCTCAATGCTACTTTAAATATGACTTCCGTTCCTTGAAGAAAAATAATGTCTAAAAAAGAAAATCATTAAAACACCTTGAAAACGAGAGCTAAAGGCATTGGATAAATATATATACACGCAGGTTTATTTTTCATCAGTCATACTGCAGATTTATACAGTTCAGAAGGGCAATCTGTCTTATTTCTACATGAGGTTAAAGCATATAGAAGTATTTTCTGTCATCTTACAGATGTGAAGAGAGTATTAAAGAAAACATCACACCCTGTTATGCCTGTAACAGTTATCTGCAATAAGCATTTCATCACTTTCTGCTGTAGCCTATAGACAGTTAACTAACTGCTAACTGCTTTTAAGGGCATCTATGACTGAAAAGCAATCGGGAAGCAGTTCACAACACAACGTACTGACATTTTACTGCTTCCTACAGGCAGAAGCTCGTCTTTAAAAAACAATCACATAGCTTCTGTAACCCGTCATTTCACTTTCAAAATCCACAGCAGTGATCACGTTGGCTACAACTGAGGCCTCAAACCCTTACTTCTTAAGTATAATCAGGGGGAAACCCAGGCTCTACAGAAGTCAGTGAAAAGAGACCGTGCAGAAACGTGATAACAGCGACTAGAAAATCAACCTCAGCAGCAGCAGTGGGCTTGCAGTTACCAGGAACGCAGCACACGAACAGTTCCAATAAACATTCCTGTGCTGTTGGCTCCATGACAGCACCAAGAGCAGGGCTACACAACGGAGCAAACTCATCTCCTGATCCTGAGAGGTCATCCCAGGCCCTCAACCAGTATCACAGGGCAGCACCAGGTCCCTGGTGAGGCAGCCACCTCGCTCCTAAATGTCTCCCTTCTTAATGTGCTTGCATGTTCAAGCAACATAAGTATAAGCATAGAATTTGTGATGGCTAGACATTAAGCATCTGTTCCTGGTATGTGACAACAGCCTCCAAGACACTGAAGGTGCAAGAATCCACAGCATTAGGAAGTAAAACAACATGGTGACTTCTGATTTCTAAAATGGGAATATGCCTTGCTCGGCTCACTTACAGAGAAATGAACACTGAGCCTCCACACTCCTAAAAAAATTGTTTTCCAAAGTCAAAGCCTACTGAAGACAAAAAGAATCACAGAATCACAGAATGTTAGGGGCTGGAAGGGCCCTCAAAAGATCATCTAGCCCAGCCCCCCTGCCAGAGCAGGATCACCTACAGTAGGTCACACAGGAACGCGTCCAGGTGAGTTTTGAAAGTCTCCAGAGAAGGAGACTCCACAACCTCCCTGGGCAGCCTGTGCCAGTGCTCCGTCACCCTCACAGGGAAAAAGTTTTTCCAGATATTTTTGTGGAACCTCCTGTGTTCCGGCT
>NW_009692881.1:0-873 GCF_000703405.1 Apaloderma vittatum | reverse complement strand
TGAGGACAGCACTGGGCCAAAAATAATGTTTATTTCTGCTTAAATGCCATGGAAAAGTCAAGGATGAGAGTGTATATTTGTAACTAAAGTTAAAGCACGCCATGGAGTGCTGCAGTTGTTACACAGATAAGCACTAGAAGCTCAGGAGTGAAGTTTAAATGTAAGGAAAACAGAAAAATATGTCACATCCAGATTATTAAGGACTCTGGTCCTTACTGAGTTCCCTGTGTTGGGGCACACAATTTTGATTAGATCATCATGATGCTTATTCCTATAGACTGAACTATGAGAGTTTTAAAGAAGCTGTAATTAGTTTTGGTGGTTTTTTCACATTTTCCTAATTTACTCTCTAGTGGTAGGTGGATAGAGATACTACTACTGTGAATGCAGTAGTAGAAGCAACTCACATGTTTGAATTTTCATTCCTGATCTTGTATTTCTTGGCTTTCCGTGACTAGCCTGGGGAATGCTTCCAACAGCTCTGAAATAATTTTTTACCTTGAATTGATTCAGTTCAAAATTAACACAGTTGTAACTAACTTTGAAAGGATTAAAATGGGAGTATGTGCACAAAATGTAAAGCCAGCACGCATCTGTAATAACATGATGGGATATGTTATGTTCTTAAATTAATTTTGGTTTTAATTAAATTTACCTTTTATTTTTTTTTTTATTTTGCTGCTGTAGTATTTTCTAGCTGTGGAGTAGAGAGAAGCTAGAGCAAACAAACCAGCTATTGTACGGAAACACACAAACACACTTTTCCCTATTGAGTTTTTCCTGTTGAATAGCTTTGGTCCGCTGGGTAGTTTTCTGAAATGTGCTGGAGGTTCATCTTCATGGAGAAAGTACAGCAATCAAACATCCTCTTTT
>NW_009692880.1:40359-51805 GCF_000703405.1 Apaloderma vittatum | reverse complement strand
GCTCCGGAGCATCTTCCCGGTACAGAACACCCCTGTACAGAGCATCCTCCCGGTGCGGGACATGCCCGGGCCAGAGCATCCCTCCCTATGGTGCTCCATAGGCAGCACTCCGAGCGTTCCCAGTCCTGAGCAACCTCCTTGGCACCGAGCATCCTCCCGGTATGGAGCATCCGAGGATAGGATGTAGCCGTCCAGAGCAGCCCCAGCCAGGTCCCGCACCGGCTCCCAGCCCTGATGAAGAGCCGCAAGGGGAGCAGCCAGGTCGATGTCCTTCCCTGGGACACTGGGCTGCCCTGGACGGGTCGTGGGGGCTGGGGAGGGAGTGCAAGATCCTGGGCTGGGGTACAGAGACTCCTTCCTTCCCCAGCCTGAGCCAAAGGAGGAAGAAAAGCTGACTTTACGAAGCAACCGAGGCAGAGCCTGGGGCACAGGAGAGCAGTGGGGATGCTCCTCTTCACAGCATCACTCCAGCTCAGATTCATTTTCCTTAGGGTTGAATGAAATCGTCCAGAGCTGTGCCTGCTCCCAAAGGGCAGGTACAGGTGGGGGGAGCCTTGGTTCTCTGGGGGCTGGTTTGTGCAGACCCCACCCTGGGAAATCACCCCTGAGTGAGCTGCTCCTAGATCCCAAACACCCAAGACATAGCTCAGGAGAGCAGCTTGACACGTTGCTACTGATACATCCACAAGTTCATGGACAATACTGGTGGCCTCAAAGACAGTTTTCCAAACCCACGATAATTTGAATGAGTCGGGGAACATCCCCAACATGTAAAGTGATTAATGGGTTGCAAGGTCCGTCCGGGGGACCTGGACTCGACTCTGGCTCCACCATGCACTTGGCTCCTTGAACCCCAGCTCCTGGGGCTCACCCACACACCAGGGGCCAGCACCAGCCTGGAGGGGGTCCACAGGAGCTCCTGGGACATGCTGTGCTCAGCACTACTGCAAAAACACCCCATGCCGCTTCCCCTGGGGCAGAGTGAGCAGCAGCTCTTGCAAAATACATGTTTTGTGGGCCTGAAGCTGGTGCCACCCACCCAAAGTGGGGTCTCGAGGTGAGGAAAGGCCCTTCTCTCCACATCTGCTGCACCAGGGCTGGGGGTACAGAGGAAAGAGTTTCTTTGGAGAAGATTAATGCAGCCAGATACATGCAGTATTTAATGGGTATTCATCCAGCAAGCTGCCCTGCTGACCCAGGGTGCTGCAGGCAGCCCTGCACTTCAGGTGATGATGGCTGGAAAAGAAGAAACAGCTTTTAGTACACAGGGCAGTTGGTTGCACCTTGGGCTTTGGCTGTGTTCCAGATGCTGCCCTTGATCAAGGGAAAAACATGTACTTTCACCCTCTGTCAACCAAACGTTTTGCAAGAAACAGAAGCAGCACCAGCCCTGAGAGCCATGCTGGGAAGGAAACTGTGCCAGCAGCAGATGCAATCCCCTCAGCCCAGCGCTGAAGGAGGCTACAGCCAGGGTGGGTGGTGGAGGACTTGAAAAGCTTCAACATCTTCTCCAACCTAAACAATTCTTGCATTCTCCCACTGTGGCCTGGACACAATTGCTGCGAGCGACCATGGTGGAAGCTCCTGAGGAGGCTCTGTGGTGGACAGGTGTTTTCATACACCACCAGGAATAAAAAGGACAGAGGTGTTTCAAGTGCGGACAGCGAGGTACTTTTGAGAGCTGATGGCTTTGAACCATGTGCTCCTGGTGCAGGTTCTGGCTGGCAGGGACCTCGGCACCCTTCCCTCTCAGGGGAAGTAGGAGCTCTGGTCTGGTGGCAGATCACCACCCACCTTCACAGTTGGCTTCAGGCACCCACAACCTCTGCAGACAGCGGTTCACGGTCCTGGGTCACAAGGGCCACACCAGGTTCATGTGCTCAAGCTGCTCACTGCAGGGTATGAAGCCCAAATATCAAACTGCTCCCAGTTGAGACGGCCCATATGCCAGGCTCTGCCTGTACCCGTTATCCAAACAGCATACATCATCTCCAAAGAGCGAACATGCACACCACAGGGTGTTTTTCACAAACCTGTAACTAAAGGAACCACATGCGGGCACCTCACTCAAGTCCACCTCTACAAACATTTATGGGAGAACATCTCCTCCAGGCTGTTCCCACCACCCAGCCCTTACTACAGCTGCTCTCACAACTGCAGAGAATCAAGACTCAGGTAATGCTCTACGCTAACTCCCTGACCAGACACTTCAGGGGAAAAAAAAACAAAAATCCTTCCCAGCTGCATGATCAGAGATTCACAAAGCCCACAAACTCTGGTCCTTCTGCTCAATGGTCCCGATCAGGTCGCTCTGGCCTTCAGCTCAGGCCTCCTGTGACACACCACCACCAACATGAGATTTTCCTCCTGTAGGCAGCTCTTCCTGAATTCAGAGACCCATCTCCTGGGGGGAACGAACAGATGACCATCGACCAGCACAGCCAGTAACAGAAAATACCAGGGAGAGGACAGCGGAGGAAAAAGCCAACATTGACTCGCACCAGCTCAGCACCTTCCGACAGGAGCTGCGGGACTTGTCAGGAGTCTGGCAGGGGATTTCTGCACCCAGGCCACAGCACAGGCGATGCAGAGACCTGCTGCCAGTTCTCTTGATGACGGGGAGAGGCTGTGGGTCAGTGCCTGCATTGCAGAATGCATTTCCATCTAGCAGAATGGCTTGGTGAAAAGACACGCCTCCAAGGAAACTAAAACAAGCTTCGAGTTATTTAAAACAACAAAGTAAGCACTTTATTTCCATTAAGCATGTTGTTTTAGTATCACAATGGAATGATGAGAAAACTTTTTTTTTTTTAAAAATAAAAACAACAAAAAACAACCCCAGAAAGTCTCTAATCCCCACGAACAGCAGGGAGGTTTTCAAGGCAATTTAAAAACAAAGGGAGTGACAGAAGTGCCAGAACAGTCCCAACATCACGAGACTCCTCCTCCTCCTCCGAGAGGTGGGCAGGGGCAGGAAGGTGGAATGACACGAAGGTACGAATGTCTGAAGTAGTCTTTGGCGCTTCTGCCTCACGTTCGATACGTACACGTTCTCGAGACAACCGCACAGAAATCTCCGGACGCAACAAAGTGCTACGTTAGCAGGACAAAACCCCAGCGAGAGGACTGTCCGTAAAGTTGAGATGCCCTGCGGTTGGGCGTTAAGACACATCCTGCAGACGGTGCTGACTCCAGCTGGGGACCTTTGGGTTGGGAGAGGAGGAAAAAAAAAAGAAAACAAAAACCCAACCCCAAAAATCAACGAAATGAAGGAAGCGTGGTGTGTGAATCCAAGAAGATGTGCCCACGTGCAAGACACTGCGTCCTGCAGGATCGACAAAACCGGGGAGGAGAGAAGGTGGTGGCAAAACGAAACATGGATCCGTTCCCTACAGTGATGAAAAACACGAGTCCAGTGCAGTAACTATAGTTTCACAGTTCCAGGGGGCAAACTGTCATTGCAGAGTCTGTAGTAACGCAGGTCATTCACCAGTCTGTGCACATTCTGGGTAAACGATGGCAGATCCTGGAAAAGAGCAAACAACACGTTGTACTGCAAACAGCAGAACCACCCACAAGCACTGAGTTACAGAGGAGAACAAAAAGGAATGGAGAGGGCCCAACAGC
This sequence comes from Apaloderma vittatum, assembly GCF_000703405.1. NCBI lineage: Eukaryota > Metazoa > Chordata > Aves > Trogoniformes > Trogonidae > Apaloderma > Apaloderma vittatum. The sequence goes on along the minus strand of NW_009692880.1, from coordinate 48,178 downwards.
CCACGTGGATTTTTATACAGGAGAACAACAAACCCCTTCCTGCAGAGCGTGAGCCCAGGAAACCTGAGTTTCTGCAGGGCACCTACAGTGAGCAGGGACAGCTCCAGAGCTGCTCCATGGTGGAGCAAACCGCAGAGACCTGGGCGCACAGGCAGGTGTGACACGCACGGTCACGACGCGGCCTGTGTCCCCCAGCGGCTCGCTGTGTTCCCACCCAGGCTTCCAGGTGCTGCACACCCCATAACAAGGGTTAATTTTCCCAAAGAGCGATTTTCTTCTTGGGTCTATTGATTTTCTCGAGGCTCCTTTCCTATCCTCACCTTTCAAATCCCCATCATCTCCTATGGAAGAGGAAGCACGCAACAGACGAGCAAGCTTCAGCCACAACCTGCTGCGCCGCCGTGATGCTCCTCAGGGAGGTTACAGACCCCCCATTTGCTTCACACTCATGCAAAGGGTTTGAAAGAACTGAGCCATTGCAGCTACTCTGCTGTTGTCTTCACTGTAACCCTCAAATGTGTAGAGCAGCTGGAGCAAGGTTTTGGCAAGGATCTGAGTGTCCTGCTAGAGAATGTCAGTCTACCCCCATGAAAACTCCCTCCAGGAAACAGATTCCCTAAGTCCCACAGCAATCAGCTCCAAGAGTCGAGATGGCAGCTCTGCTACCGACACTGAAAAATCCTTGCCTGGGCATTGCCGAGTACAGAAGCGTTTGGAACAAACGGCACCGCTCTGAGCAGCTCGTGGCCGTCTGCCAGCCCGTTCTAGGAGGAAAAACTCCACAAACTCTGGGAATGCTGGCATGGTTGCAGCGTTTCTCCCCTGCTTACCCTGTCCATTTTGAAATTCCTTCCCAGCACGTTCTTCTGGTTCGAGTCCACACCATCACAACTGGCCAGGAACTCGGGGAGAAAGGCCGAGTAGAAACCGTCAAAGTCCACTGAGGCCATGTTGTAGGTGGCGATGCCGATCTCCTCCTGCAACAGGTCGTGCGACTTGTGGACAAGCACCTGAAGGAGCACATTCACGAACTGGAACAGCATGGTCGTCCGGAAGATCTTCTGCACAGCGAGAGAAGCACACGTTAAGGAATCTGCCCAAAGGAACCCCAGCCAGCCGGCACATCGCTTCCAAAGTACAAGTTCAGAAAGGTCAGACTGGGCACGGCTGCATGAGGCCACTTCAACACCAGCAGCTTCCAAGCGACCAGTGGGGTCTGCAAATTCTTGTGAGCCAAGGCAAGATCACAAATGGCTGCAATAACTTTAGAGCTGATGCTAATCGAGCTTAACAGCAAATTTGGCCACATTTGCCTCATTCACCTGACTCAAGCTTTAAACATTGGCACTCAAGCATGCAGCACCGAGTCCCTTTCAAGCTCCAGCCAGTTTTCGCCCCACACAGTGCTCCTGAAAGATGGAGAATCTGGCCAGCACCCCACAACAGGCAGCCCTCAAGGTGATGGGCTGTCCCTTGGGTTGTAACCACAGCTGTGAACTTGAAAGCTCTGCTTTCACAGCCTAACCAAGGGCAAAACCCTGGATTCCAACTTTAATCCTTCACAGCAGCAGCTAATAGGTCTAAACTAGAGGGTTTGGAGGATGGGGTTGTACATGACAGTGGTGGAGACAACCACGTGACAGTGATCCAACACCCCTTCCGTGCTCACTGCAGCGGCATTGGGGAGGTGGTGATGTTGCTCCAAACAGCAATGTATCCATCAGGGGCGCAGCAACCAACCGAAGGCTGCGGCATAAAGGCCCCCAAATCCCAACCTTCGGTTTCCGAGGAGTTTAAAGCTTGATCAACTGGTACCCACCTTGTGGTACAGCTTCTGCTTGGTGTTCAGCGTCTCCAAGTAGAAGAGATTCTGCTTGAATAGGTGAATGTCAGGTTGCAGGAAGGACTGGCCAAACGCCTACGAGCAAAGCAGAATTGAAGAAAAGGGACCGATATTACAATGAATATCAGATCCACCAGACAGAACAACATTGTTTTGGCCACAACAAACCCCTGGGAGCCTCTGCTGCTTCTCAGCGCAGCAAATCAATAGGACAGGCAGTTGTTGAAGTCAACCACGCTGCTGCAAGACCAACAAGAATGAAGAAATTTTACTGCAATGAAGAGCCTATGAACAAAATTTGCTGGACCTCACCAAATTAACCTGGTAGACCTGCACAGACTCTGTGATAAAACAGCTTTTACAGCCTGAGCACCTCTGAAGCACCGTGCAGATGATGTAGGCAGACGAGGTGGGCTCTGTATGGAGAGGGGCAGCAGAATTTTACTGGCTGCTGCTTCAAAGCACCGTGAATGGAAGAGTTTATTTCCCCACGCCAATCATTTATTGTTAAATGGACAAAAACTGCCCAAGTCCCCTCAAGACTGAGCCGGTTTCAGACTCAGATCTCTGGTGGAAACCAGCACAAAACTATGAATATCCTCAATGCAAAGCACCAGCTGCATGGAGAACATTTACAGAACATTAAGAGTTTGGTATCAAAACAAGGAGACAAGCTCACTATTGTCAATCAGCCTGAAGTTAATGCCGAGATTGCCACATAAATAACTTCCGAAATGAGGCAGCGGGGCAAGTTTGGAAGTGAACAGTTTGGAGGTGAAAAGAGATGCCTGGACAGTGCCACACAGGGACCAGCTTAGGCCTCACTCCTATCAAGATCTGCTAAGATAAGGAGAGGCCAGCGAGAAACATGGGCAGAGCTTCTGTCAGGGCAAGAGCTCCCTCTTCACTCCTGTAGAGAAAGGACCCAGTCTCCAGCAGCACTCCCCAATGAGCCAACTCGGTGGAAAGTCCTCCCACCTGAAGTCTAAGCACATGACTCTCTGCTCTGTTGTCTGCTGTCCTCGGAGGAGTGACCCTTTTTCCGAGGTTGAGGAGCACGGTGCAAGTGTGCTTCAGCTTACACTGACATGGGCTGGGGCAAAGGGCCCCACACTGGGTACTCTGACAGCACATCAGGAGACTGATTTTCTTCTGATTTTACTTCCAGTTGCACTACATGTTCTGGGGACAGTTCTTAGATGTAAGAACTGCAAGGGAAACTTATTTGTCCAGCTCTGACTTAAGTAACACACCGAATACAGTCTGTTGTTCTTGAAAAAAATTCAAATTCCCCAACCTGAGAAGATCAGTGCTGGCTCTGTGCATGTACTGGCAGCCCATCTCTGCCTTCTCCAGGGCAAAGCCTACAGGATATCACCCCACTGACCCTGCCCTACGAGGTCCGATGGTACAGCACAGAACGAGGCCACACAAACCAGAAGACAGGAAAACCTTCCTGCCCTGACAATTCATCCTAATGCTACAATCACAAGACTCATAACAGAAATAAAGGGACTGGCGTCAGTACGATATTCTTAGGTCCAGATGTGGGATGTGGCAGGGAGAGGAATTAACATTCTTCCTCGCTGCTCGCTTTCCTGCACAGTGACGCATGGCCCCTCACGAGCACCTCAGCAAGACCGCACTGTGTATACTTCAATTTTCAGCAGTTCCTGAAGGCAAGACCTTACTCTAGGCACGGTCTACCCCCAACACCCCTATGTTTAATGCACTGCCCAAGCAGGGTACGCTCCATTGCGGAAAAAGGTTGAGGACAACGTCGGGAACAGCCGAGTTACCTGCATAATGGCACTGAACTGCGCTTCATTCTCCATCTGCTCTTCTGCTACTCCTCTTTGGACACTAGCCAACACGCTGGATTTGAAGAAGTACCGCCAGTTATGGTGGAGAACCCGGAAAAGCAGCTCGAACAGCTCGGCTTTCACATCGGGAGATGAGCGCTAGGAGGAGGGGAGAACAGACAACTCAAAGCAAGCTCCCGTGCCGGGATCCCACTCGTCCCCAGGGTCCCAGCCCTGGCAGCACTCTGCCAAGTGCCCACCCAGGACCCAGAGCATCAAGGCGTTTCCTCCTAAGGAAGGCACCAAACTCAGCAGCTGTTGGATCATGGTAAGAACACATCACTGAGTTCTGAGTTTTACCCTCCTGCTTCGAGCATGTCTCTAATTTTAGCCTCTCTCGACAATTCCTGACAAAACCCTCCACCCACGCTGCCTCCAGTTCCCGCTGACTAGTCGCCTGGTTCTCCCCGTGCAGAGGCTGACATTTACAGCTCTTGGAAAGCAAAAAAGCTTCAATGCACCCCCTCAGCAACGCCCTTCCTTTCCCCTCTCCCCCTCCCTTCACCCCACGAAACCACAGCCCCTACCTCTGCAATGATGGGGTAGACCTGCTCCATGCACAGTGAGATGACACTGGGTAGAAAAGGCTTGAAGACTTGGCCTGGCTCTTGTACCACCACTTGCAGTATTTTCAGGAACTTCTCCACCACCCGACAGCCAGTGCTGCCCTCATGGAGGATGCTCTCTGCCAACTGCTCCCTACAACAGAACACGGTCACTGCAGCAGAACCCTCACAGTTTGCAGGAAAGCAGATAGTGCCTTCAATCTTGCTCGATTAGCTCACTCGGTTAGAGCGTGGTGCTGATAACACCAAGGTTGTGGGTTCGATCCCCGTTCGGTCCCCATGTGTTGCCTGATCTAGTTGAGAGGTGTCCCTGCCCATGACAGGGAGGTTGGATTAAATGATCTCTAAGGTCCCTTCCAGCCTTGGCCGTTCTATGATTCTATGAATACAGGCAAGGACATTAAGGCACAGAAGGGAGCTGGGTTTTGACTGATCCACCCCCGTCCCCAACAAAAGCGATAAAAGGGGCACCCTCAGATCTTGGGTCAGAGCTAACAGGCAGCACGGGAGTCCAGTTCAGCATCACACAGTGCCAGCAAGCCTGTGGGAGAGCTGAAACTTGCAATGGCACATGTGATTGATGTGCGTGGGCTGGGTCACTTTGGACTTGGAAGTCTTTTCCTCAGATTTACTCCTGGGACATGACACAAAGGGGTTGGAAACGTGACACTCTTCAGGGGCAGGGACCCATTGCACAAGCAGCTTATGGAGCTAAATCATCCCGAGGGATAAGAAAGAAGTGACCAACACGAGACAATACCTGGTGAACATGTTTAGAAAGGTCTGGATGATCTGCTCGGTGAAAGGCACTCCCATCTGCACCCTCAGGCCTTGAAACAGAGTGAGGAAGAAGCTCAACATCTCATCAGTCACATCTAAGGTAAGAACAGGAAAACAAAAAGAGCGTGTTAACATTCAAGCATCTCAGTAAGTCTTCGAGGTGAGATTTGCTCCTCCTGTACAGGGAACCCCATTTACTCTTGGAAATTCAGCAGCAGGGTTGCCATTAGAAACTGAAACCAACAGCCGGTACTACAGGGCTTAAAGATAGTTCATCCATTTCTGAAAACCACCAGGGACAACCAGTACAGGCGGCACCAAGCGACTCAGAACAGATACAACGCCCTTGGTAAGGCCCTTGTTCTGATCTGCCTGCACAGGGTGCTGGGAGAAAGCTCTGGCAACGGTCTGGGTCGACCTCCAGCAGTTACTCCCTGCTCCTACAGGGTTAACAGGAAACAGAAGAAAATCCAAAGCAGCTACATGGCTTGGAAACAGAATCCAGCTTTTTTTTTTTGCCAGGACTGAAAAGATTGGAAGGAACTGAAAAGACCCTTCTAATTTCAGAAGTCATCTTCAGCTGATCAGCACCACACCTCATTCTTCACCAGCCCCAACATGCTTTACTAAATAACCATGGTAAGCTGAAGCTGCTCAACTCCTCCTCTGTACAGCGTGTTATAGCCAATAAATATCAATTGCATGAGACTGCGAGCCTGGAGACAAGAGTTCACGGCATCAGCTTGCTGTCCTGGATCCTCTCTGCATTTCAGCTTTGGTTTCACTGAGAAAATCCCACTGAGCTCCAAAAGTTTTCCTGGAACACCTTGTTCTTCACCAGAGGAGATGCTGTAGTCCTGAGCATCCCGACTACTCTCACGGGATCCCAAAATGTAGTTGCTGGCCACAAGATTGCCAAGTGACAGCCCTGGTTATGTCTCAGAAGCCTTTCTTTTGCAGAGGGTATAAATCCCCCACATCATTTGACCTAACCTGATGAGATCTACAATTTGTCTTCGAGCTTCTGGAGAGAACGTCAATGGCAAACATAGCCAGCCAGGGTATTTTAGAGATTTTTTTTCTTTGTGCGTGCTCAGGATCAGCTCCACTTCATTTCACCACTGACCACAGCGCGGGGCATCTCCATCTTCTGGAAGCGTGACAAACAGCGAATGTCCCCCCACTTCCCTCTTCCTTTTATATCTGAGCTGACATCAAATGCTATGGAATAGCCCTTTGGTCAGTTTGGGTCACCTGGCCTGGCTGTGTCCCCTCCCAAGATGTTGCCCACCCCCAGCCTACTGCTGGGGGAATGCTGGAAAACCACAGCCTCGGTGCTGTGTGAGCACTGCCCAGCAGTAGCCAAAACACTGGGGTGCTATCAACACCCTTCTAGCTACCACTCCAAAAACACAGCATCAAGAGAGCTGCTGTGGGAAGATTAACTCCACCTCAGCCTGACCCAATACGCATGCCTGTAGCCCAGAGGGCAGACAAGATCTCCCTTTCCTGTCCCAGTTCAGCCCAGTCCACCCAGAAGCAGAGAATCATGTTACACTTCAGCGCAGCAACTCCCTCCCCAACCCACTTCACACCACCACCACAAGGACTCTACACTGAGGGACTTCAGGTGCTACCAGCAGGTGATAAAGCTACTCACAGCATTAAAGCCTGTCCTATGGTTATACCTGACTGATGAATGAAAGCTGGGAAGAGGGCTAGTGAGACCTGCACAGATTCTTGCAGTGACTGATAACAGATCTGACGAGACTTGGTGGATTCTCCAGAGATACTTTCTACGATATCTTCTAAAACGCTGAGTGTCTGGTGGATGATCACTTTGGCTGCAAAATAAGAGAGGTGATACTTCCTGCATGTGTCAAAATATACTCAGAGGCAAGAAACAACAAGGTTCACACAAAGTAACTGAAAAAAAAAATAAATAAAAAAAATCTACAAATCGATTCCAGGTTGGAGTCAAAAACGTTCCCAAGTGCACATTCACATTTTAAACATTTAAACGGGTTCAATCTGGTCCCTGAGGCTGCTCACTTTCTTAAATTATCGAGGTTTACTGCCCTGCAGGTGCACCCGCTGCCCAACAACTCCAGTGCACAGGGTGAGGGGAGCTGTAAGGGATATTACTCACAATATGCTGATGCTAAAGAAACACTAACCAAAAAAGCAGCACATTACAACAGCAGAGTATATTGCAGGTTTCTGTTTCTGAAAGGAACAATCAGAGGGACACACAATTGCTGTATAAGCTAACCTGAAAAAAAGCCACACCCCTAAAAGCAAATCTCAAAACATACACAGAAGCTTCCAAAGTTCCCTGGATGCCATCAGTTTAGGGCTCTCCTCCTACATATATAAGCCCTCTACAGTACTTCTCCAAGTCCCAAAGAAATTCTTATTTTCCTTCTTAAGTTTTAATAACCATAATCTTTATTAACACTGCCTCCGGTCAGTGTTTCTAACATGACAGCATCCCACCACGCAGCTCTTAGGTATTCCTAATTTTATCACAGGCTGGATCCCACCTTCCTCGCACGACCGAGGAAAACAATACTTTGATGGAAGAGTTTACAGGCAGCCCAGGGTGAGAGCGCCCTTTAGACACACGGAGAAGAAGGGCCTCTAAAAATAAAGGAAGAAAGCACAAAATATTCCTTTCCTGTCCTCCCCCATATGCTAAATGCATTTTCTCAGCCAAAATGATGATGGGGAAAATCAGCTTAACGTCGCCCCATCAGCGGCTCGCGCTG
>NW_009692880.1:39033-40328 GCF_000703405.1 Apaloderma vittatum | reverse complement strand
CCGGCACGGCCCGAGAAACGTGGTACTCACTGTCCTCCAGCTGCACCTTCCTCTGCGGTAAGATGGCACTGGATTTTAACTGGCGGTACTCCCTGGTGAGGGCAGAGACGAGGCTGGCGTGGTTGGTGGAACGAACTGCCCACTGCTGTTCACTCTCCGGAAGATTTGGCCAGGGCAGCAGCAAGACGTTCGACAGCGCTCTGCACACCAACACCTGGGCCTGGAAGCAAAGAGACGACGTTTTACCGTGTACGCAGTTCGACTTTCGCTGAGCCCAACCTGCGAGTAAAGTCATGTTTTGCGGCCACCCCAGACCTCTGCAGCACTCGCTGTTTGAGGAAAGGGTCCGACAGCAGGAGGCGAGCCCAAGCAAGAATGAGCAGCTCTGCAAGGTAAGAGAGAAGCAAAGCTCCACGTGTAAAGGTTGGAACCAGCTCTCTGAGCCCTCCCTGTGCTTAAACAGCACTTTGTGCTCCCAGGCCAGCAGACAACTTCCGCTGTGGCTTTGCAGTACTTCCAAAGTAGAAATCAGCCTTGGTGTGAGGTATGGGGAATGCTAAGGTAAGTGTCATGGAAAACTCTTTCCATATGTCAGAATCAACGTGCCCGTACTGTAAAGATGACACAAAATCAGGGACTGTGCCACAAGTAAGAAACGAATAAGATTCAAGAGGTGCAACTGTGTTATTTCCTTATGTTGTTTCTTGAAAAAGGTCGTTACAGACAAACATATCGCTGTGACTCCTGGACACCCACGCTACAGATAACTGCTGCTATCTTTTTTTTATTTTGCAAGGTTACACCTTGCTACAGTAAGAACAGAGACACAGCTTTCCAAGGACACCTCATCTACATTCTTCCTTTGCAAGACAAATCACCTTATCGGGAAGTCGCTGAGCAGAAGTGTCCGTGATCCTGTTGAACACCTTCTGTACTGCTGGGATGCTGATCAGGAACACCGGCCGCACCGTAGTGGCTAAAGAGACGAGCAGGTGGCACGCAGAGAGCAGCAGCTTGTCCTGCACCTGAAAGAGAGCATGGTCAGGCTGTCCAGTCACACCACCACACAGAACCAGGCCACGTGACACCAGTGCCAGAGTGCGGCGAGCTGCCGTTACCAGCTTTTTGCAAGCAAGACAGTTTATAGTATTTATTTGCCAGAGTACAGGTCTCTCTCAGTTCCCTTAATACTGTGGAAAAGATTTCCCTGCTTGCAAGCCATAAAATCGTTAGGCTGACTCTGTATACTTGTAACCTCGTATCAGCTTGACCTACAGTTCCCATTTAGAATTCAT
>NW_009692880.1:0-39002 GCF_000703405.1 Apaloderma vittatum | reverse complement strand
CACGATGCATTTGCCGTGGCTCTGGCAGACACACACCCAGCTCTCACCCTGCAGCTCCGGAGCAACAGTGTGGTCCTCAGGGGACCACAAACGCGAGAGCACGGTCACCCGAGGGTTGGAAACTCAGCCCCTGAGGAAGGTACCTTTGCGCTGATGAGGGGTGTGATAGCCTCCAGAGCTGTGGAGACGAGAGAGATGAACTGCTCTGGGTTCTGACGGTGAACTTCGCTGTAGAACTGCGCCAGCCAGTGTGCGTAGGCTTGCAGGGCTGCCAGGGACTGCGCGTGGCTGTGGAGAAGCAGAGCAAAAGAAAGATATACACACTCACACACAGGGAAAAAGGGACATGAGCACGGCTGCTGCAGAAAGACATGAGCCCCGAGCAGGCTGGGTAGTTTTGACAGCATCCTGGCAAAGAGTGCTGGTATTCTCAGACAAAGGCAGCAGCTTTTTCTTTAAAATTTGGTGGACTATAACCGTACTTTACGGTGGACCTGGCCACATTGGGTTAATGGTTGGAGTCAATCTTCCAACCCAAATGATTCTACGATTACACTTTTGGCATCATCCGCAGAAAACTTAATGCGAGTAACTCAGGATTTTTTAGAAGAAATCCAGGGAACTATACAATGAAGCCTAGTGGGAGTTTTCAAGGTACTGCTACACACGCAATTGCAAAGGAGAACCAGCACTTAATGTGTTCGAAAGGACAACTTTAAACTGCTCACAAGTGGCAGCTGGCAGGAAACAGGTTTGTACTGCACAGCCTTAGGAATGGAAGGTCTCTACGAGGCTGCTTTAGAGGGCTGTTCTATTCCTAGCAGCATCAAGATTTCCCACTTAACGTCAGCTTCCGGATCGAAGGCACACGTTTGTTTCAGAAACGGCTCTCGTAGCTGGAGGGCGCATGTCGGTCTTGGAAGCCAAGGGCTTGAAACCTCAGACTAGGAAAAAAACACCTTTTACCTGAGCCATACACCTGACTTGGTAGCAGAACATTCATAAGCTGGAACTACATACTGATAGTGGATCCATGTCTTAAAATATGACTCTTGTAATGCTTCCAGCATCATTTAATCATGCTATAGAAGAACTAAGCTTTTACAGCCATCCCTATAGGGCAGAACAACAGTTTGCTTTTTGAGCCAATGTAACAGGCATTTTTACTTCTCATCATAAATACATTTTTCTTTAAATAACCTGAGTACATCAATTCGAGGGAACAGTGGCCCCAAGGCTGGCATCAGCCTTGACCTTTAAGAGCTAAAAGAAGGAGCCCTCCTGGTTAGCCAGCAACCACGAGGGAGATGAGCTTTTGACATGTGCCAGGTAAGCGGTTAGAGCACCAGACCAAGGAAATCCTGCGCTTCCTTGACCCCAGAGAGGCACCAAATCTGGATGCAATCCTTTGCAGTGCGTATCTTGTACTCACACATCGATAAGGTCCGGTTTCAGTACAGACGGGACTGCAGTTTCGATGTTGTACAGTTTAATCTGGGATCCATACAGCGTTACTTTGACCAACCTGGAAGTGAATAGACGTATGGTAACGCAAAGGGACCGCAAGATGGATACACACACAGAAAAAAACACCCGAACATCTTATCTGAGCACAGCTCTTCACAAGCCTGTGTTGGTATTTACACAAGATTTAGACCATTTAGCTGAAAATAGCTTAGAGCCTGTTTCTCTGTGATAAGATGGAATATGCACGATATTCCTGCATGGAAAATGAACAAACATAATCAAGTCAGCTGTGTAAAGCCCTGAAATGCTGCAATTTGCAGCCATGTGCTAATTAAGCATCTTGGACGGGAAGAATGGAATGACATCTGCCTTTCAGTTTTCACAGGTCTTTTCATTTCAGGAAAGAGATTCTGGTGATGTAGCTTTGAGAGATACAACTCTGAAGTAATCAAACTCTACAACTCATTAAATTGCATCACAAACACAGGTGCTGGAAAACAAGTGCCCCGTATTAGTTCTTTGGTTAAGGATTGAGAGAGCCATCGGGGAAACTTAGCACTGATGAATGTAACAATTGAGGGTCTGGCCGTGGAGTTCTTTGTATCTCAATTTAACCAAAATGAGGGGAGACAAAGAAACCTCAGCATTCACACACACAGACACACACACAGACACACACACAGACACACACACAGACACACACACAGACACACACACAGACACACACTGCAGGGGTGGCAACTGCTCCCTGTACCAGTGAAGGGACAGCAGACTCCAGTCCCTTACCTCTCCACCACTGTAAGGGCATCATTGAACCTGGCAGCAAACACGTCCCCAATGAAATACTCCGCTAGCCGGCCGACAGCCTGCAGCAAGGAGCTCAGGTCCCTCAGGGAGCAGTGCAAACGGCGGCAATCGTTCTCGGCAGTGATGTTCAGCCTGTGACCTGAAATGACATCACCATTCATTAGAAGTGAAGCCAAAAGACCTATACGGAAATAATCACTTGTGCTAGCAGCCACGGGCTGAAAACTCACACTTTAAAAACTTTGCGCAAGGAAAACCATAGAATCTTGTGACTAATAAATACAGCTCCTTGGGATGGGAAACCTAATTACAGAGCTACAGGAAATGCAAAGTTTATTCTAATTACATTACAAGCATTCTTCTGAAATGAGCTCAGCAGCGGGTCATGGTTCAAGTTGAAGCACTGTCCAAGTGACTGAGACACTCAAAGCGGGTACAAGTAAGTTCAACTCTTCCCACTGTCACACCTCCTATTCCTCTTTGAAAGCTGAAATGGATGTAACCAACTATTTCAGCCTTTTGCACGTCTCTTTTCTTCTATTTTGTACTAACACCTATATAAAAGGGAGCCTTTTTGGGGTATCCATTGATGTCAAAAATCGACGCCAGCTCTGTGGAGAAGACCATTGCCTGGACTCAGAGAGCACTGCTTTGTAAACTACTTCATACATGAAGACCCCTGAAACACCAGCTAGGTAAGTCTCCAAAAACTACTACTGCATCCTAAATACTTCATCTTCTCATTGACTCACAATAGTTTTAATTCAAGCCTAAATAAAAATGCTCCCACAGTGGACAAGCTCACACCAGCTTTGAGCCCAAAGCGAACAGGAGTGCAGCCTTTCTGGATATAAGTTTTAGTGGGAGGAAAAAAGGGTGACTGTTATCTAGCCATGTTACTGTAGTATCTGTGTACCTGTTCTTAACACATTTCAAGTACTAGAACAAGGGAAGAACCCTATTAATAAAAAAAATAAATCAAATCACATGATTAGGTTTCCATCTGCTATTGCAGTTTAACTACAGAGCCATTAGACACCACATGTGTACAGATCCTCCGCAGAATACGGAAGAAACAACAGCAAAGCAGGTCCAGAGGTTTTTTGCCACCAGCTATTCAAAGAGCGAGGAGGCAGAGCTGGTGGGGGGTTATTACCTGTCCCTGATGTGACCACAAACTGCTGAAGTCCCAGGTACACTTCCAAGTTATCCTGCAGAACTGGAAACTAGAAGAGACAAGAAATGAGAGCATGATTTTTGGGGCTTGCCAGACAGTTAACACTCAATTACTAATGATGGCTTTCTTATCTCTCCCTAATGCCTTCACAAAAAGACAGACGGAAAAAAGTTGCAAGTCGCTAGGTTCCAGGTTGATCCTGCTCATCACAGCCTGCTTAGGATTTGAGAGGTGTCGTGAAAACAAGAATCACCTCTCTTGAGGCACTTCCCTGGAGTAGCTCTACTTTTCCCACAAACACCAGCAACAGGCCTGAGAACACAGCGGTGCGACAAGGGTGAGCGACGGCAGAGCGTGCCACCAGCGTGAACATGTGGATGGGTGGATAACCCCGACTGAACCCACTTCAGCTGAGCCGCAGGTTATGCTACCATGGTGGGGTGTATTGTGGCCGCAGACTAGGAACCAACCTTCTAACCAGCTTTCAGGCAGCCACGGTGCTTCAGTGATCTGCATTAAGAGGTTATTTGTGCTGTACCTGAATGCATTGGTACGCGTGCAGGACAGAATTGCACATCAAGCTTTTCCTTGCAGTCACCCCACCAGAAAAAGAATATTTTCCAGCCCTTTCAGTCTGGTATAGTTCAACTTAATTCTATTGGCAAAAGTCACTGCATTTGAGGCGGATAGTTTTATAAAAGTTCACTTCATCCACCAGCAGAAGGAATTACAGCCTTTCATTGTCCAGTGTGGGACAGAGTAATGACAGCTGCTGTACATTGTTTTAATTATTTGCTACCAACAGCCTCCCTGTTGCACTTCACAGACTACTGCGAGAAGCATGAGAAACTGCTCGAGCATCCCCCAGACTATCCGGTACACAAAACCAAATTAACGCAGGGCTCAAGAAAACACTTGCTATCCTGTGTCTAACATGCTGTGCCTAATTAACAGCTGAGTGTCTTTGTGTAACTGCAAGAGGAGAACGATTTTACAGAAAAAAAAAACAACCCCAACAGATAATCTTCCTCATGTTAACGTGTTACTTTAAGGAAGCCACATGCTCTTCACCATATGACCCATATGCTCAGTGTAACACTGCTCCATTTGTTTGCCTCTTGCTGACTCACACCGTGCCACCAGGCTGCAGAGGAACTTCTACTTTCATACGAAGACTATTTTGTTTACTGCTTCAGGGTTTCTAGTGACAGGCTCCTAGTGCTTAGCTCAGCCAGGATGTTTCTTAAATAAAAATATCAATTAAGAAAGCAAGAAGCTAGATAGCTAAGTGCTACAAACCCATGCAACTTTTACGTCACCGATTCTAGTGACAGCAGTGGCATGACCTGGAGAGAAGCACTTAACTGTGTTTATCAGATATAATTTCCAATCGTCTGAAGCACTCCTTTCAGCATCTGTATCTAGCCTTTAATTTAAACAAAGATTTCACTCTCCTTAGAACCCTAATGACACTCTCATCTCTTCAATTCACAGTGCTGCCTCCTAACAAAAAGGCCAAGACAGACAGCAGGGAAGCTGCCAAATATTTCACTCTTTGAAAGATGGGAATTTCTGAAGAGCTGTGTTGAGCAAGAAGAATTCAAATCCTCACTGAAGTACCCTCTTTAAAACACACCAAGAAATTTGACCAAGCCAAGAAAACAAACTTTTCCCCCTCAATTTCTGGCCTTCCCTTGCCAAGCTTTTGCATTCCAAACCAAGTCTCTCTTTTTCCAGCACCACAGCCTCTACCAAACAGCTTGCAACAAACTCCAGCAGTTGGTGCTCATTTCACGTTGCACTTTCAGCCTGGAGAACTACTCACCAGCGTGGAGAAGGCATGAGTTGGCAAGAGCTCCATGACTTTTGCGACCACTTCCAAGCTCTGGCGCAAGTACCGCTGCCACTCAGTCTGCTGCTGCGGGAAGAAAAACAGAGATAAGCACAGCACCTCGAGGGACAGGGAGAGCTTCTCGGAGGACAGAGAAGCTTTTAACTGATGCCTGGGACTAGTGTGCTCCATTCCAGAGCTTGCCTTTTGCAGACACCCAAATACTTAAGAGATACCGCTCTTATGATTCTCCTAAGCTGTTAAGCATCAGATGGAGAATAATTTTGCCAACTCATGCGGATACGTCTCCCTGGAGCAATAAGGCACAAATTTCCCTCCTAAAGCACAGGTAGTGCTAGGAGGACAGGCACCCCTCATGCGGAACAACCCACCCTCCCAGTGCTCTGGCTTTATCCATTTTGGCCACCTTTTACATTTAACAGCATTGAGATGATGTTTACCAATACCGAGTTAGGAGGAATAAGCTTAAAACAAAAGCACCAACAATAGATACAGCTTAAAGCTTTTGTCTCAGAGATACTGCAGCACCTCAATTCCAAAGCAACCAAATCCCTCCACAACCAGAACTTCAGTATCTATATTTTTCCCCCCATAAGAACAGAGTTAAAAACAAACATTGTATCTTTTCAGCACGACATTAAATATGTTTTTGTTAAAAGCATTTCACGCTGTTTTAAACCTCAGACCCCACCCAGAACAGAGTGAAGAAGCAGCTGTCTAGCTCATATTCCAAAGCACAAGCTCTGGGAAAGACATGCCAGGCGTTATCAGCACGAGAGTTAATCTCTGGACCCAGGACTGCCCTCGTTCAACTCTGCTCCTTACATCATCATCCAGGGTCTCGTCATCCAGCTCCTCCAGCTGTGCCTGGTTATACCTGAACTGGATCCGATTCAACACCTCCGTCAGCAACAGAACCAAGGCGTCTTCGTACCTACGGAGAGGGCAAAGCAAGAGCTTGATAAAACAGTTCTGCAGCCCCCAGCCCTTCCAGCCAAGAAGGCACATAGAAGAGACGACAGTTTAAAGGGGACCAACTGTAAAGAGCCCGCAGCACCACTCTACAGGGCCACTGAGGAAACACTGAGAGGATCCTGGGATTAAGAGTATCATGTTGTTTCGGGTCACACGCTACCTGCAAGGAAAGAGCCTTGGTAATATCTGATATTCCTCTACCTCTGAAGGGGTGAACCATTAGTAACAGAAGCAGCCCCAAACAGGAGAGGCAGGAGTGCCTTGCCAGGAAAAACAGCAGATGTACGTGACCAGGAGGCACCAAGAACCTCTTGTTGCTTAAGCTGCTCCTCAGCAGCTTGTCTGGTGCACGGCTTTTGGCAGAAGCAGATGAAACAGGGCAGTTACTGCTGCCCATCTCCAACAGAGGCCTCCACTTCTGCCATTTGCTCTGGTCCTGCGCTGTTGGCTAAAGAATTCAGGCCTTAGTCCCCTGCAACAAAGCCAGCACTTTTTCCACTTGCACTGTAACAACTCAAGGCATGCCACTGCAAGGTCTCTTTTCATCTCTTGGAGCTATGAAGACTAATCCCAAATTGCAAAATTAGCACCGAGCATGCAATCATTCCAGGTGCCACGGCATCAAAGTTCGGGGACTCTGAGGGGGTTTTGTTGGTTTGTTTTAAAAGCTTCCTTTCTCGAAAGAGCTGGGGTCTGATGCAAAAAGTCACGTTCTTTCTAGGTGAGATTAGGTGTGAAAACGAGGCATTAGCCCACGCTAACAGAGCGTGATGCGATCCAAGGGTGAGACCAGCTGGCCGTGTCGCTAGCCAGGCGGCTGAAAGCGCTCTGAGCGAGGTGGCTAAATCACCACCTTTTCCATAACTGCATGGCACAACTCCGGATTCAGCAATTTACCCAGCAGCCAAAGCCATGACGTGAACCAAATGCAAAGCTTGTAAACCACAGAACAGGAAACTTCATGCCGTGGTGTAACCGCTGCTGGGCTGTCAAACTGCGGCATTCACACGGGTGCAGGAGGCTGGAGCTGTCGAAGCTGTCACCAAGGACACGTAGTTCTGACAAAACAATACAAGCTTCAACCACTTAGATGGTTTTTATTTGTTTTGTACTCAGATATATCTCCTAGGGACAGCTATTGTTTGTTATAATTTTCTGCGTAGCAAGGTATTTGATACTAGCCAGACGAAGAAGAGGAGCAGAACGCCGAGGCAGAGTTCAACAGCAGCAAATCAACAGTAGATTATAACAAAGTTCAGAGACAAACAACTACTACTTGAGAAATTAAAAAAATCGCAGTTCCCATGCTGAAAGGAAGGGAGCCGGCTGGTGTGAGCTAGTTCCACATTTGCTCTCTGTGGTTACGATGCCAGGGCACCTTTCAAAAAACCAACCACTTGTATTTAGCGTGCTCAAGGGAAAGAAGCTTCCTTCCGCGCTTTGTGAAACATAACACAGCACAGACCACAGCGCTTTTAAGCCTCCAAAACTTGAACGAGATACTAGTATATTCACCAGATTTTTTCTAAAATGACAGTAAAGGGACTTTTATCAAAAGAGAGCCACCCATCTCAGGATATGGCATCTACAAGGGAAGAGCTGCCAACGCCTCTTGCAACTGCCACGGTAAGCAAGCAGAACTTTCAACTTCCACGCATGGTCTCTTCGATATTTCTCAGAATCACCTCCTCTGAAATAGGAATTTTTCAATCCTAATTAAATGCAAAAAGTTTACTAATTCATTAACTGGCTGTATCAGCTGTGTGATCACTTACTAGGCAACTTCCTCTGCGGTCTCCTCCTCTAATATGCACTAAAGTGTGCTCTAATTTTTGCGAAAACGTATTCCAGTTCTATTTTAGCCTGCAAAGCTTTCTTTCTCCGGCTGCTAAGTTCACCCATAACGTATGCAACAGTTTTTCTACCCGAACTCAGTTTGAATTCTTTTGAATGAGTGTGAAACCTTGCAGTTTACAGTTGTTATAATTTACAATTTTAGAACAAGAAAGGACTCAACGACGAGTGAAGCGGAAGTAAGCAACAGCTTATTTCTCACAGTCCTTCTAGGGTTAGGCTGCCCCATCCCAACAGCTTCCTGACTGCTCACCTGTTGAGTACTGCTTCTTTGTCTGCCAGACGACTTTTAATTTTGCTAGTCAGGTAGTCCAAGAAGAGTGTCCAGATGTCTAAGCAAGAAAAGTAACCTTCATGGGTAGGCTGAAATACACCAAAATTCACAGTGAGTATCGAGAGCTACGACGAAAATACGAGTTCACGTGTACTCCAATCCACGGGAAGAACTTCATGCTTTATTGACAGAGTTCCTAGGAGGTCACTGGAGAGATGTGTAGCTGCCAGAGGATAAGCAAGAGCTTTTGCACGAGTGCTGAGCAGTCAGGAATCACAAGGGTGGTCTCAGCATTAACCTACCCCATGGCTTGCTGCATCAGCTTCTGGCATTTTATAAATTGTAACATGTACCAAAAGCCACAAGGTGGGTAGTTTTTTTTTTTTAATATTAAAACTAAAAGTTACAAGGAAAGCCTCAGATACAGTAAAAGCAGCGGATCTGGAAAAAAATCATCCCCAAACAAAACCAGAAAAGTAGAGAGATTTTTCCAGACAGTATTGTCCATTCCAAAATAAAAACAAACCAAAATATCAGACAAGTTGCTCTTGCAAGGTAACTGCATGTGCCCTTTGTCTCCAACGCAAGAGCACATTAAAGCCTTTTCCAAGTCCCCAGCAGTACTGGGGGAGCACCAGTAAGACAAGTTAATCGTTGGTTTGGGTTTTTTTCCTGGGCTAACCTTAGGTATCAACTTCAGTGGGGAAAACAAGCCAGCCCTGCTGTAGGGACAACAGAACAGACTGAGGAAAAACCGATGTCACAGGGCTGTACCTGATGGAAAGTGTATTTGAACAACAGTGCCAGAAATTCAACCACGGGGAACTGGGAGTAGGATTCGATTCTTCGTAGGTGGACGCTCACAAAGAGACGGAGAAAATCCGTAAACTTCTCAATGTAGCTGTAAGGCAAAGGAGAAAGTATGACTGAGAAAACATGAAGGATGCCACAAGGGAAAGCAATTTCACTGAAACACTGATAAAATGGACTCAACCCCCTTTCATTAACAAGAAAGTTACAAGTAACAGCCAGTAGAATAATTAAAATATAAAGCCCTGCAACAATTACCTACAGGACGGGCAACCCTTCATTCCATTAATACCTGAAACAGCAGAAAAGACAGTCTAGTCAAAAGCAACTTTACTATTCTGGTATAATTGAGTCCAACCAGGCCTGCAAATAAACACAACCCTCCCCCTCCCCAACCCTAGAGAAAGAATTTCATAGCAAAGGGGTCATCTTACTGATGTAGCTAGGATTAGTGAAATCAACTGTACCGCTGAGGAACTCAGGAGGAAGCAAGAAGTTAATACAGGAGTTAGCACCAGACATGTTACATTTACACCGGAGGGGCGGGAGAGCCGTGGAGCCGAGAGCTGGAAAGGACGGTTTCATCTGCAGCGTGCATCTACTATCCTCGAGTTCCTGAGCTGAGCCCAGGCTTCTGTGACTGAATTCTACTATAGAGACAAAGTGTGGGACTACTCAATGCTTAGGATTGTACAAAGGGAAAGTCCAAAAAGAAGCCTGTTACCAAAATTTTGAGTCTGGCAAGAGCGTGACCTCGGTGCAAGCACTGAGGGTTCCTGAGTACGCAGCTGGGGAAAAAAGTAAATCCAAGACCACAGCACGGTAAAGGTTTTATTGGGGAATAAGAACACACCCTGCACAACATAAGCTTCATCGAGGTTCGAAATAATTTTTGTATCATATCAGAAAAAGCGAAATACTCCATCGGTACGCAGGACCAATGTGCTGCTGCATCCTAGACGGGCAGCAAGAGCTCCAGCAGCCCAGCGTCAAGGCTGCGCACGGAGAGGTCCATCCTTCCCACGCGACAAGAGCTCTGGCACGCAAAAGAACTCTGAAATTTTCTTTTAAATATATAGTAAGGCTTAGCAAAGAGTCGGACACGCATGAACAGTCTGGTTTTACTGTACTGCCCTGCTCTTCTCTTCTGCAAACTGGTGGGTTGCATTTTGGGGGGGGATGGGAAACTCACAGAATCAAACAGAATCACAGAATGTCAGGGGTTGGAAGGGACCTCAAACGATCATCCAGTCCAGCCCCCTGCCAGAGCAGGATCACCTACAGTAGATCGCACAGGAACGCGTCCAGGCAAGTTTTGAATGTCTCCAGAGAAGGAGACTCCACAACCTCCCTGGGCAGCCTGGGCCAGGGCTCTGGCACCCTCACAGTGAAAAAGTTTTTCTCTAATATTTTTGTGGAACCTCCTATGTTCCAGCTTGTACCCATTGCCCCTTATCCTGTCATTGGACATCCCTGAGCAGAGCCTGGCTCCATCCTCCTGACACTCCCCCTTGACATATTTATAAACATTTATGAGGTCACCCCTCAGCCTCCCCTTCTCCAGCTGCAGAGCCCCAGCTCCTTCAGCCTCTCCTCACAAGGGAGATGTTCCACTCCATCATCCCTGTGGCTGCGCTGGACTCTCTCCAGCAGTTCCCTGTCTCTCTGGAGCTGAGGGGCCCAGAACTGGACACAATATTCCAGATGTGGCCTCACCAGGGCAGAGCAGAGGGGCAGGAGGATCTCTCTCGACCTACTAGCTAACTCCACTCTTTCTAACAAAAACTCACTCAAGACCAGGTGCATCACCAGCTAACGAAGAGCTGCAGCCCTGTTGGCTATTATAGAGTCTACAAAACCACACGATACTTGGAATATGCAAAAAAAAATTACAGTTCCTTTTTATTTGGCACTGCTTACTCAACAAGAGATCACCAACCATACCCAACCACAGATCGAACTCTTCAAAAGTAAAGCTAGCAATTAAAGAGGGGGAAAAAAAAAAAAAAGAGAGAGAGAGCTCAGACTCAAACATCTCCTTAATTCTTTTCCTTTTTATCTTCTAAAGAGGATCTGATCCAAAAACAGTTAAATTCTTACTTAGTCCCTAGCTCTGTCAGCTCCAAAGCCCTTTCTCCAACCACGGAGCCACTGCTTGGATCCTTACTCGCCATTTAGGAGCTTCATGTTCAAGCCCAATACAAAGCAAAAGACAGTTTAAGCTGACTCTTTTCTTGGACTAGTCTGGGCAGTATCATCTGTGTTCAAGACCACACTGATTCTGTAACAGAACCAAAATAACCAGCGCGAGGCAAGAGAGGGAAGGACAGGCTCCAGGGCAGGCAGGTTCTGAAGACAGTGATCTGAAATCAGCTTCTTTGGCACCAATTGTGTCCAGGATTTTGTTAGTCCAAGCCAAGACGACACTTTCATGCGGCAAGTCCTTGAGGTTCAGACATAAAAGTAGAAGCTATGCCCTTAAGTGACAAAAGGAAAATCCTCACATCCTTTTCCACAGAGAGGACAGCTCAGGGAACACTGCACTCCTCCAGAACCCAGCCGGATTTTTCCAATCTCCAGATCATCTTCCTCACATCCCTATCTCAGATCTTGTGAATGAATAAGGAGGAGTCTCACAGACGCCAACAATCTCTGCAGACAAAACATCTAAGTGGCAGAACACAGCGACGTGGCAAAACCATCTCTGGCCACCACAACCTCAGACCTTCCACAGCCCGGCCAGCAACAGCTGCTCACTGACCGCTTCCGTAAAAGAAAGAACAAAGTTAAACAAGGGACTGCGGATTTCCAGGAGAGTTCTCCTGGTTGTCTCGTACGTAAAAGTGGCAGATTTCTACAAGTCTTATTTCTAGGAAGCGAGAGATATTGAAGTCAGAGCAAATTAGTGAAAAAAAAAAATTAGCATGTAGAATTAACTGTTAAACAGAAGTGACAAAATTTACTACCCTGAAGTTATACGTGTGGAGAAAGATACAGAAAAAGGAAATTCTACAGAAGAAATATGCAAGTCATCTCTACAAAAGGACTCACGGATTTTTCTTCCTAAATTATTTTTTTCTCTTGAGTGGATATAAAAAGATCACACCAGCAAAAAAGCACCAAAAAGCTCTAAAGCCTTGCTGCTGCATCTGGGAATAGAAATTTTATACAGCAGCACCAGAAATTTATTTCCATCGCTGTGTATCTGCAGCAAGATCCTGAGTATGTCTGCGCAGTCGCGACCCATCTGCCAGCCTGCAAGAAGAGGCAGCACCAAGTCCTCACCTCTTCCACCACCCTGCCAACACGTCGGGTTCAACCGCTCAACACCACAGCAAGGCAAAGTCTCACCTTCTCTCCTACAAGCAGGAATATCCGATAGGGGGGAAAAAAAAAACAAACAGTTGAGCTGGTTTAGGCAACAGGGATGGCAGGAAGGACAATATCCAGCCTCCCAAGACGCTGCCACTTCCCTGCTGTCCCCAGTCAAGCCTCTGCGGTGTAAAAAAATAAAAGATAAGAAATAGTTGTGTCCTAATGAAGAGCATGAAACTACTTCTATTTACTTCCTAGTCCTGACTCGCAGAGTATCTATCCACTCTGTGTACACCTGGAGTTTAAGCAGAGAAGGCAGATACCGACCAGGAGAGGGGACACTGCGATGTCTTTACCTCTCTGAGCCTCTTCTGTTTTCTCTTACAACTGAATGAAGGGCAGGTTCAGCTCTTGTGCCACCTCAGACCTGCAGTCAAACAGTAACGAACGGGGGAGAGGGGAGGAAGAGGACAGGAAAGAGTACAAACCTCTGCCACCACGGTCCCTTAGCAAACTCAGCCCCTTACCAGAACCTTACCTGTGGGCACCTACCTTCCTGCCCGTCTCCCCCAGCACAGTACTCTGAAAAAAAGGTGATTAGACACACCATGCATGACCGCAAAAAAGGGATTCAAGACAGTCCTTCAGAAAGTGAGAGGCCCTAGCCCAGCTCCTTCGCTGCTCGGTTGCTCTTACCTTTCATCCAGCTCCTCTAGCCGGCTCTTCACCGTATGGGCGTTGTTCTCCTTGGTAATCTTCTGCAGGAGGTAGAAAGTCTGCTGGAACATCCGTAGCAAATACTCTTCAAATTCCATAGGCACACAGTTCTTGGACATCAGTTCGTTGATGCAAGACATAGCCAAGACGCCGAGCCGGCCGCGCTCCTGCCCCAACACCGAGTTCTGGCTGCTGCCGTTGACCGAAGACATCTTCCGAGCGCGGGTGTCGCAGCCAAAGCGAGCAAAGTGGAAAATGGTAGTGAGGAGCGACGGAGTGATACTTGTAGACAAAGGGATCCAGCTGAAGAGGTGTGCCAGGCACTCCAGTGCCAGGGAACATATATATTCGCTTTCTGTGTCAAGGATGGGGATTGGCTGGTTCAATAATTTGGCTGCACTGGGACTCTGCAACAGGCTACTTAAGAGGTCACCTAGGAAACAAAGCACACACCTGCATTACAAATCAGGGGATTACCTAATGACCTTCCCATGGTGCGACTGGCTGTAAAGCAAAAGGCATCAGAGCCTCTGGGTTCAGCAAGTTAGGGTACAGGGATTCATCCAAGATTAACTTTTGTATTCAGGCATCTTCCGAAGTTTTTGTTCAGATCTCAGGTCAGATCAGAGCAGCTGACTGGACAAGCAGAAGTTTAAGCAGCAGCTCCTCGCAGCCCTTCTGGCCTTACCGGGAAGCACCCTCACATCATGCCTTGGAAAAGAGCAATGCCATGGGGTGGTTTTTAGGATTTTTAGGTTTTATTATAAAATTCACTCCCCTCCTAAGGTCAAGCATGCTTGATGTAAGCTTGTACAAGCTTTCTGGCACACTCATGTTACACTCAACCTTGGCAGAGTTGCTTCTGCTTGTGTCTGACAGCTTGGAGGTGAGGTAAGAGCAGGTGTTTCAAGTCAGAGCAAAAACCTTACGTAGTAAGGTACCTTTTCTCAGTGACCAGAGCCCACGGGCAGGCACAGATCACACTCCTCAGCCTCCAACCACTCACATTACAAAGGTTTCCCAAGAATTCTGCACATCCTCAGGATTTACTTGCCATGACTTTATCCATCTCCAACTGAAGCCACATAAACTTAATTATTGCAACATCCCGTGACGAGTTCCACAGCTTAACTACACACTGTGTAAAGCTGTTTTTATGTGGAGGTGTCTAAGCTGCTAGTTTCATTTCCTACCTCCTGTACCCAAAACAGGGAAAAGAAAAAAAAACTCTTTTCATTCACCTTCTATGCATCACTCAATAGGTCTTCTACTGAGGCTCCTCGTTCCCCATTTCTTTGAGAGAAAAGTACTTTCCTTTTTACATGGAAGCCATTCAATACCAAGTCATCTTTACTACCCTTCTACAAAGCTTTTATTTCTACTGTACACCAGTTGATACAGGCAGACCAGGACTGCAGCAACTATTCAAGGTGGAGAGGAATCTTACTGCCATACAGCACCACAGCAAGTATCTATTTTTGACTGCTACCATCTGAATTTTTCTGTAGAATGACCAGAAGTCATTCTACAAATGACAAAGACCACAATACCCATACTAAAGGCAAGTTTGGAGTAATGCTCTCCCTGCCCAAATGCAGGCTACCCTTATCTGTGGTGCCTTTCACCTTCCGTTTGCCCAGAAACGTGCAAGATCTTCCTGCGGGTCTTCAGGGATCCCTTCTTCACCGAGCTATTTCTGCAGTACTCAAAAGCAGGCACGATTAATAGATTCCTCTTAAGTCTCCAATTTTCACCGAGATCAATGTCACACATCCCTAAATTCCTAACTCCCAGCCATGCCCAACCGCTGTTTCTTTCTCCTTTGCTCCAGAAATTTAAGGCATCGTGCTACTTCAGCTGAATGAGAATGACCCCGCACTTAGTCGCAGTATTAAAGCAGCCCCCTTGCATCACTCACAACTGTACATACACTGCAGTGGACAAACTGCTTGTGTTGGGCTTTAACAGCAGCAGACGTCGAAATGTCCAGTCCCGGAAACTTCACAAAAATCAACGAGAATCAAAAGAACCTCATATTTTAATCCATCAGAAACTCTAAATTGGGTCCCGGTAACTCGCAGCAGTTGGTCTGAGCGCTTTGCACCCAGTTAAATTACTGAAGCTCAGAGTCAAAGGGATTTTAAGTGCTCTTTGGCATCTTGGTAAACAGGTGATAAAGTTACAGGACCAACTGCACTAAGGCACAAGGAGAAAACCCTTGTAGAGAGGCTGGAATGAGCCTCCTTCTGCAGAAGTAAGTGAGTGAAAACAGCTAAGGAAGGGATTCATCAAGCAAAGAGCTATAAATCATGCAGAGACAACATTTGGAGGCTGAAACATTATTGCTGAGTAAATTCTGTAGGGGTTCAACAACTCAAATGTTTCCCAATATAAGGCACTATCAGAGTTCCTTCGCTTAAGTGGTAGGAAAAACAACTTTAATGTTGTCTTCAAGTGCTATTTAAAAACTATGCAAGACTTGCAAGTATCCGTTTCACTCTGCTTCCCTGTGCAAAAAAGGAAGCATAGGTTTTCCAAGTTCCTAAAGAGATTTGGGCTCCAACAGACATCAAACATTTCCACAGACTCTGAAGCTGACTTTGCCCTTTTGGAACAGCTTTAATCTCACCTGAATGTAAAGAGAAAAAGGTGGTAGCCTCTTCTAAGCAACAAAAAAGTTTAAGCGACACCAGTGACTAGGAATACTTTGCTGCATGAACAAGACTCAAATAAAACAATACGCAAGTAAAAAGATTTGGTCAGCTTAGATTTCAAAAATTTTAAGGACAGAGGGAAAAACTAACATCTCCAGTGGGGAATCTTCTGGAATAGTTTCAGCTAAACCCTTGTTTGTCCCATGCATTCACGTTATTCACAAATACAGGCCAGTAACCACGCAATGCCATGACTGCCACTCACTGCTCCTGACTTGGTTTTTTTTGTCCATCTCTAAGCCCTGTATGTTCTCCCTCTTAGTGACTCCATCAATGCTCTTGCTCCACTCCACGATCTTTCAACCAACCATATCACCAAAGAGTGACCCAAGGGACATTTGGTTAATAAAGAAAATGAAGAACAAGAGAGAAGAGTCCTTGACAAAATGCAGAAAGCGAGCAAGAAGTGGACATGACGGAAGCGACTCTGTGCTGTTCTGGTCTTCAAGAACCTGAAGCACAATCAGTTTGAACATAGAGAGAGCAGTTAAGGCAGAGGACAGAAAGAAAAAACAGAGGAAAATGTCAAATAAGCAAGTTTGCACAATCAGGACTCAATTAAGCCTGGGGGGACTGTTAGCGTAGTTTTAACTGCTAGCAATTATCTTGAAAATACACAAGAAGTTAGTTTGTTTGTTTTCCCTGAAAGAGGAGAAAGGACAGACCAAGAACAGAAATGCAGTGCACTTTCACTTTGAGAAATACGATCTGAAGTCACGAGGTGACAGCACAGGTGGGGGAAAAGCTGCCTCAGCACAAGCACCATCCAGCGATTCACCGAGGGGCCGGGAGGACACCCTTCCACTGACAGTCAGCCCACAATTTGTTCCACTGTTTGTTTGGGGTTTTTTATTAAATTACAACTCTAGACAACAAATCAGAGGCTTTCTGGGTCGTATCAGTTTAAATTACCACCACCTCAGAACAAAGTAGTTCAGGTTTGGTCCAAGGCAATTCTGGAACCCGCTGCTCTCTCCTGTAGGAATGGCCTTGGACGCGCCTGTGTCAACCAGCCCCTGTCAGCGTGTACCTGGGCTGACCAAAGCAATTCGAGCCATTTCATACAAATTGAGCCTCATTCTCAGCCCAAGGCATCTGCTACCAACAGCTGGTACAAAAATAAATCAGCTTTTTAGCATGGAGGACTCCAATCTCACACAACATCGCAAAGTACCGAGGCTCTTGCTGCTGGGGTGGGTGAAGCTGCCCTCTCCAAGGGGCATGTCAGCTCTTACCAAGCAATACTCACAGTTTTGGGTTTTTAATATTTTGTTCAAATTAAGGCTAGCTACAGCTAGCGCTTACAGCGGAAATCGGTAGCAAACAATAGCAGCCCACTGCCGTTAGGGCATTCTGCATCGACACTTCAGAAAGCTTTCTGCCACCTGAGGACACAAAGTGGCCGTACGCACGCTTTTCAATGGGGTGGCATTTTCAGTGGGGCAGCATTTTCAGTGGGGCATCTCCTGCAGGGGAAATTGCTTCTTCATGGAAGGTTTGTCTTCCCAGCCAGAAATCTGTTGGCCTATGTAAAGCTCTAGGAAAGGGTTACTACAAGAGGTCAGACAGTAAAGGAAGGAATCCATGCCTGATATTGCAAGTTTAAGTACATGGAAGTATCATTTTGTAGCTTTAGCCACCCTTACCACTTTCTCCTGACGTTGGGGATGGTGGCGGAGTGGCAGCAGTAACACTGTGCTTGTCCCAGATGCTCTCCAAAATACCTGGCCAAAGAGAGATTTTTTTTTTTCAGAACAGCCTGCTGAAAGACAGCTTGATTTAACAAACATACTGGAGACTGCAAGAGAACACGGTAGAACACCTCTTTAGCACTCTGACAAGGAACATCATCTCTCGGTGAGCCCAGAGAAATTACCCAGTGCTTACACGCACACAACCCCAATCCCTCTTCAGGAAGAGGGGGACATATGTGGCTGTACAGCTGCTCTGCTACACAAGCTCATTTCATAGCAAGCTGACCCAAACGCCTGCACTTAGGGTTGAGTGTTCAAGC
This sequence comes from Apaloderma vittatum, assembly GCF_000703405.1. Taxonomy (NCBI): domain Eukaryota; kingdom Metazoa; phylum Chordata; class Aves; order Trogoniformes; family Trogonidae; genus Apaloderma; species Apaloderma vittatum. The sequence continues at coordinate 21,026 of NW_009692880.1, read as the reverse complement.
TGCAGGAGCAGCCATCACCTCACCCACACATTATTTCACCAAGCTCAGAACACGTGAGCTCGCCAGCATCCTAGGGACGAAGCAGGAGGATATTTGTTTCGACGCTGCAAGCGCAGTAGCTCATACCTGTGAGGAGCCCAAGCACTGTTTGCACCTGGTCGAGGAGCAGCTTGCGTAGCTCTTCCTTCCGGGCTACGCTCAGATCTTTCTTCCGACGTTGTTTTCAACATGATCAGTCCCAGAGGAGTGGTCACAGGAGACTGAATTAACTGAGAGGAAACACACACAGCAATGCCACACGTGATGACAACATTCTGCGAAGCTCTCAGCTGACAAACAAGGTTAGTAACACGACGAGCGGTTTGCAAGCACTTCAAGACTGAGGGAGTATCAGTTCCCACAGTTTGCAGTGCTGCACGCCAACGGAAGAGAACTGCAAATATTCGACTCCCCGAGACCTAACCTACCATGTTGCAACAGCCCAAGTACCATGGGAATCCCTGGGGTTTCGAGAGAGCTTTCATAATGTCATTGCACACGGTCTCTGTTTCAGCGCGTTTACCAGCATTTGTTCCTCCTGTTTACTGCTTTCTGCTGACGCCATCACCTCTCAGAATTGCCTCAGCACCTGCGCTTTCCCCACGTAACAGGGCTGCCAGCTCGGGTCGGGAGCCTGCACCGTCAGCCCCGCAGTGTCCCATGAAGAGCCCATCCCCTCCCAGAGCAGAGCTGCAGCTGGTACTGGCTGACGCAGGGATACGACCTCTTCTTGCATCTGTATCACACCTCAAACTGGGCACCACATTTACTCAAAAAAAAAGTGACTTTCTGCACATTCTGTCTGTGGTGGAATAGGACCAGAAACAGTAGTGTTTTCTTTTTTGCCTTCCCTAGTCCCTGGGGTATTAAAGACACATTCAAGTGGGATAAAGTTTTATTTTCAGCTGAAAATCACCACCGCTCTTTTCTGTTGACGTGGAACACCCAATGCGATTCATCCACTACTCCTTCTGGGAGAAAAAAAGCCTAAAGCCAATCACAATTACTCCAAGTAATCCTTTAAGTCATAAATTCTGTAACACAGGCTGACCTCGGTCCTAATCTCGCTGACCCACCAAACCAGAGCCACACCAAGTCAACCTTCCTCAGGCTCCACAGTTTGATGAAACACATGGAGGGAAAAGCCCATCTGAAAGCTTCCAAGTCTAGACACTCTCCCCTGGTGAGGCCCCACCTGGAGTACTGTGTCCACTTCTGGAGCCAACAGCACAAAATAGGACATGGATCTGCCGGCGGGGGTCCAGGAAGGCCACCAAGATGATTGGAGGGCTGGAGCACCTCTGCTATGGGGACAGGCTGAGGGAGCTGGGGTTATTCCGCTTGGAGAAGAGAAGGCTCCAGGGGAAGCTAAAAGCAGCCTTCCAGTACATGAAAGGGGCTACAGGAAAGCTGGAGAAGGGCTTGTTACAACGGCCTGAAGTGACAGGACAAGGGGCAATGGCCTGAAACTGCAAGAGGGTAGATTTAGATTAGATATAAGAAAAAAACTCTTCACCATGAGAGCGGTGAAGCACTGGCACAGGTTGCCCAAGGAGGGTGTGGATGCCCCATCCCTGGAGGTGTTCAAGGCCAGGATGGACAGGGCTTGGAGCAACCTGGGCTGGTGGGAGAGAGGTGTCCCTGCCCACAGCAGGGGGTTGGAACTAGATGATCTTCAAGGTCCTTTCCAACTTTAACCATTCTGTGATTCTACGCAATTTCACATCTCTAAAGAAGTAGCACCTTCTACATAAAATTATTGGGTTTGCTTCATGACAGCACCATAGCCCAAGTTACTTTTCTTCTCCATCCCTTCACTGGTTCAGTAAAAGTTTTAGAGACTACTCAGCATACTGGGATACAAGTTAATGCTAAATAATCAAATAGTTGCTTCAAATTATCTCAGAAGAAAGTCTCGAGGGAACACTATTTGCAGCTTTAAAAGCAAGTCATTCTGTTCATGTGCTACTCTATTCTGAGGTCTTGAAGTTTAGTGAGTTTTTTCCACTGTCTCTGAACATTTCTGGGAGATGTCTGCTACAGAAAATAATTTATGGGAACATATCCCTCTGAAGTTAAGTTCACAAGAAGAGGCTTCAGGAAAAATGGATACCAAATGCGGGCCCTGCAATCACTTGAGATAACCTCCAAAGTCCTAGAGGAGTAAGTAGAAGCTCAGAAATTCAAGTGATCCAGGTGAAACGAAAGCCCAGACTAAGTGTAGACGGTTAGCTCAGAGTTCTTAATGACAAATTGACAGTTCTGGAAAAAAAATTGCAGCATGTCGCAACTACACGATTACAGAAAGCTATCAGACAAGAGATCTCACCAGTCAGTAACAAGCTCTGTATGCCGGGTCAGCAGTTTTTAAATTTTGCAATTAAAAACAGATCCATCTGTCTTAACGGATAAACTCCTGACACTCGGGGACTTTGAGATTTATTTCTTTTTTTTTAAATAACTGCCTTGTGGTTTTGCTGCGGGCATAGTTGCTTTCGAACCAGGTGATTATGTCAGCAGAAAGAGCCTGTGCAGCGCTCCAGTTTACACTCGGTGTCTTTAAGGCAATTATGAATGATTTTAAGAGCACTCAAACAAAAAGAGGAGCTTTGCACCAGCCCAGCTGGGCTCCAGCAGCAGCGAGCTCTTAGCCTGGCTCAGGCTTCACTGGGGAGATGCTGAATTACGACCAACATTCAAACTAACAGCACAGTCTGAGCTAGGATCATCAAATACATGCTCTAGTCGTCCTGCAAGAATCCTCTTAAATACCCCAACGACCTTCTAGTAATGCCTTTACATTACAAGGTGCCAGTGATTTTAGGGTATTTTTGGCCCTTTGGTAAAAAAAACCAAAAAACAAACCTCAAATAGCCATGTTTGGGGACTTTGGAGAATCATTTGGTGATACATCCATAGCTTTACTGACTTTTAAAGAACAACCCACAGCCCCTTCATTTTCAACAACTACTTCTAAATATTTAAAATTCAGAGTGCAGATGACACTTGTTGCACAGTACTTGTTCCTTTGTCAAAAACAAATTGTAACACTAGAAAGAAATGCAATACGTAGGAAGCTATGAGTTATTTGCAAAACTAAAATGGAAAAGGAATTTAAGCAGCAACTTTGTTTTTCATGCAATTATTTAGTCTTCCTCATGGGAGAAACAAAACAATGCCTCTCTGTGAACAAAATCAAGTTCTCCCTTTAGAAACTTCTTACCTGCAAGATGTTAGTGAAGAAGTCATGGTAGAACATTGGCCAGTCTTGCCGGCCGATATCCACGATGACCTTGCAGAGTTTGTTCCTGATGAAGTAAGGCAGAGTTTTGTGGTGAGCGAGAAGGAGCTTGGGCAGGCAGCTGCGGATCTCCATTTTGTCTTGAGACGGGACCCCAAGCCACATCTTATTGATTAGGTTCTGGAAAAGAAACAAACGAGCTCGTCTTAAGACACGCTTCACTGAAGTCGAACAGCGAGAACGCGGATGGGCAACGCGGGGACTGAGCGCCCGGCAGAGCTGCTGTAGCCTGGCTGGTTGAAAACTTCAGCATAGATATACAGATATAGATATTTGACAAAGATCAACTTTGCTGCCACGGGCAGAGCTGTAGATAAGGAAACAAGCCGGTACAAGCAGGTTAAACAGAAGACATTTCTCTCTTGTTACAGCTCCGACACAGGGCAAAGAGCTGAAATTTAAGACGCTTTAACTGCTCAGCAGCCCAGCTCCAACCCCAGCTGCTCTAACAACGTGTAGGGGGGTGTGCACACCAAGCTAGGCAGAACAAGAGCAGCCTGAGAGGGCAAACCCCGCGCCGCTAACTTGGGGTGAGCTCGGCTACCTAACGGGCTGCTCAGACAACCGAAGTCAGCGACAGTTTGAGCTGCCGAATAAAAATTGCCTCTTGCAAGCCACACAGCACGTAGGGATCAGCACTCACAAAAACCCACCACAAGCATCTCAGGTTTGTAGAAGCTCCTCCACACCGTTAGCTTCACAAAAAGTGGGTTTCAGTGCCCCAGAAATTGCTACCAACAGGTCTTTTAGCACACCATCAGTTCTACTAACTGGCAAGTGACAGCAGCCAGCACGTTACCATTCCAGCTGGTTGTCGGTCAAGTAGAACTGGCTGCCCCATGTAGAAAGTATCTGCCCTATCTCTTAACCGTGGGCACCTGGATTTTCCCCTTTAAAAAGGGGAAGCACAGCCTTGCAAGGAGCAGAAAAGGGAAGCAAGTTTGGTTTTAGATGACTGACACCACCCAGGTCTCCTGAAGCTAAGCTGGAAGGTCACCACCAGAGCGGCTGCCTCGCCGTGACAGGGCACCGCAAAAACAGAAAGCTTTTAAGTCCACTTAAAGCCGGGCAAAACCCATCAGAAGGCAAAGCTGCAAATTGCTTTCCTGCCACGCTTTGATCCCATTTAGGGGCTCTGGAGCATTAGGAGCTGAGCCTGTCAGGGTAACTAGTGAGGAGGTCTGCCACCGAGGCAAGGTCCGTGCCCATCTGCAGGCACGCGGCTTGCAGAACCCAAAAAAAGCAGGAGATGTCGCAAAGAGGTTTGTTGCAGAAAAAATGGAAGATTATTTATGGTCAAAGCAGATCAAGCTCACAGCACAGAGCTACGGGTTCACGGTGTAGAGGTACAGAGGTATATTTATACATTAAGTTCCTCAGAGAAGTTGCTTTTTCGGTTTTCTCACAGAGAAGAATCAGAAATATTGCTTAAAAACAACGATGACGCAACCGAACGAGAGTTCCTTGATGCAAGTCCAGATCAAGTTTCAGAAGCTCCAGTACAACGAGTGGATGCTTGAGCTTTACTATTCATGCTTTAAGGCCCAGCGAGTTTTGTCCTACTTGCTTGACCTGGCAGTGGCAGCTTTCTCCACCTGTGATACGTTCTTGGGAAGACGTTCCCTATTCCAAGAGTTTCATCTGGAAGGAGGCCATGAGGGTTTTTACTGCAGATCCACCATTCACTGCCTAGACGTTCCAGAAAATACACTATCCTCGGGAAGTTCTGGGAATGATTGCTGTGTTTATACACACACTTTTGCTGACCTTCAGTCCTCACAGAGAGCTGAAGACTGATGAAGTTTCGGACTACAACGGACCATGGCTACGAGGACCAGTCGAACACGCAGCACTACAGTAGTTTACTCTGGAAATTCAAGTTCCTCGAGGGAGAGATCCTAATCACTCAGCTGAGCCATGGACTCGCATCTCTCACTTTACACTTGGACAGTGATTTCTTTATCTTACTTAGTTCTGGGAACAATTATTTTTTCAGTACTAATTTTTTTTTTTTTTTCCCGCCCTAGCACATAAGCTCGTGGGATGTAGTTCAAGGGAATCAACCACAATTATGAGATGTCAGAAAAATAAAAGCCACTCTGTCTTCCTTCTCTGCATTAAAGTTTGCAATAGCTAGTAGCAGGTAATCATGCACGTATTTCTGACCGTAAAAGACGTATAAAAGCAATAACACTCCAGAAAGCATTGTGCAGAAAACTCAGGCAGCCTCTGAAACTGCAGGTAATGCATACTTGGAGATGTCAGGAAATTAATTCTTCAATTTGTGTAAAAAGATTCCTATTCTCCTCCTCTTAGCTTGCCATTAAGCAACCTCTCTAGGACAGAGTAATAAAAGCATCTTTTATCACTGTACTTACCCGGGCTAGCATTTCAGACAAACGTTTTCAAACCAAATCGATTGCAATATAAAACTGCAACAGACAGAAAATGCACTGAGCAGGCAACAGGACACATCTTACCTCAAACACAGTCAGACTGTACATCATCACATAGTCATTTCTTGTACTCGACAGGAAATAGAGGCAGAATCGCCAGGCTCCTATCTGCTGGGCAAAGTTATTTAAAAGCTCCTCTGAAAAAAATAAAGTATTAAAGAACTGCATTAGAATCCTTTAGCTGCAAACAAATGCATATCGATGTATACTGATAGCACAATAACTGAGAGTGGAAGAAACCCCATACGAGTGACCCAGGGAGTTCAGGGAGTGACCCAGACAACCTGGAGGAGGGAAAAAAGCAAATAAAATCATGCTCAAAAAAATTAAAGAGTAATTTAGGAATAGGCTTTAATGAAAACAAAATAGGTTTGTCATTTTAGAATACAGACTAATAGTTCCTTATTCTTCTTTAATACTAGATTTCTGGAAGAAGGCTTTTGGGCTGATGACTCTTTTGGCACTGAAGTGAGAGACAGAAGTTTGAGGACAAGAGCAAACAGCCTGTTTACAGCCATTAACCACAGCTGGGAGAAGCTAACCCAGAGTACCTGTAAGATCTCTGCTGGCTTTCAGAAGGACATCTTTAATAAGACCAGCCTGAAGAAACCAATAAACAGGCAGAGAAAAGTGTAACATCCTTCTCCTACCCTAAACAATTTACTACCTTTGATTAAAAAAAAAACAACCTACATCTCCCCTTGATTAAAAAAAACACCCTACATCTTCACGCTCGCAGCAGTAGATGCTTAATAACATTATCTTTTGGAATCTCCAAAACCCAAACTCCATAAAGTCTTTACTTCAAGTTCGTACAAAAGCAGGAGAGGCCAAGATGCCACTTCAGTGTCAGATGGAGCATTTTCAAGCACTGTATTTGTTCAACCTAACCAAGCGACCTCTGCTGAGGTGGGCGGGCAGCAAAACCATCCTTGAGGAGCAGCATGAACTCACCTATCTCGCGTTTCCGCTCATTCGTTGTGCAATTGTGGAAAAATTCTGTCATGAGACTCTCCAAAGCCCGAAGCGAGGCCTCTTCAGATGCCTGAGGACAACATTAAAGGAAAGAGTTAAAAGGAGCTTCCACTCCGACTCGCCCTCAGAAGATGGGTATCATTCCTGTCACAGGTGCACCCAAAAAAACAAAGGAGCACAGAGGCCAGCTGGAGGGAAAATAATCTGGAATTTAAACTGCTCCTTCGTGTCAAGTAGAGACAAGATTGGTCCACAGGAGGTGAAAGCTCTGGACATGAAGGACCATTTGCTCAGCCACGAGAGCTAACAGAAACACTAGGAGAACCTTCCTTTTTGTTTTTTTATTGGTGGCATTTAGTAATTTTAAGGTAGCTCGCCCTTGTCCAGTAATTCTCACGAAGATGGCAAGTTCAAGTGAAGATACTTTTAGATGCTGAGAGGTAACAAATACAGCGATAGCACTGGGGAGCACGAACTTTGAGAGCACTCCTGACCCCTATTCCTGTCTTTGCCTCAGCGTCACACTGCACCGCGCTGTTGCCTGCGACACCGAAGTGCTCGGGACGCCGCAGCTTGAAAGATTAAGGAGTTTCCTGCACTCTGAAAACAATATACAAGTATTCAGCACTTTGATTCAAGAAGAACATTCCTCCTCAACGCCAAATTTAGCTTTTGTTATTGGACTTTGGTGTTTCTAAGTACTAAAAAAAATTTTTCCAGAATTAGTATACAGACATTGCAAGGTCACTGTAGTTTTGCAACTCTCTGGAGCTGGGATGATTGATTCTATTCTAGCAACATCTTAGCCTTGCTAGCCGGGCCATATTTCCCTTATGGTCCAAGCCCAGCACAGACCACGCCATTAGTCAGTCCTCTTAATGTTTTCAACCCATGCCATCAATAATAAATGCATCGAGATTCAAGCCCCGCCTTTGCTCTGCACAGAAGCAAAAATAAACCATTAAAGAAAACAGAAAGTTCTGCCTCTGAAAAATAAAAACGGAAACAAAACCCCATGACTGGCCGAGTCCTCTGCTGAGAGAAGAGCAAGTGGACAACTTGCAGAAACACTACGGGCTTCTGCTAGTTTCCGTTTCCAGGCACGGTGGTTTCCCCGAGGACCACGCAGCAGGAGACCCTCCTCAAACAGGCTGGGGTTGGATTAGCCCCCCAGGAGAACAAAAACACAACATTTTTCCTTTTTTTCTTTCCCCCCTCCTTTTTAAACACTTACTCTAGAACACACAGACTACTTTAGCAAGGAACACTGTTAGTGGGAAATGGGGTTAAAATAGCCTGCAATTGAATCAGAGCCACTTTGCCGGCTTAAGGAAGATGAAGCACCCGTTATCACCTCTTTAATCCATTTATACACCATCTCTGCAAACAGTCCCTTGCACCACAAACCGGCCCTTCTGTCACCCAACAGTCCTCCCCTCTCCTTTCTGGGACATTCCTCCCAACTAGATCCAACATTTTCGTTAATCCTTGCAGTTTACTTCTCCATGGCTCAACACAGAGTCTATTTTCTGATGCCAAACCCTCCACAGAGGTGTCGCTACCCACTGGGCACCTCAGTTTGGTGCAGATCCCTCCGTATGAAGCACCGTTCTCCACCAAACCAAGATCCCAATCTTCTTAATTCAGAGAAGTGTCAGCCCTTCACATAGGAATGGCTGGGCTCACCCATTTTCAGAGTTAATATAATCCTTCTTTAGGAAGGGTAGTTGAGATAAGTAAATTTTTTTTTCCCCCTCCCAAGATTTAAGATTTATTTCCCACAACTGCAGAGCTCTCCTAAATCTTTAACGTCTGACATGACGTCAAACTGCCTCGGCACAGAGATTTTGAAAATGGCAGAGCCTCCTCCTAGGAACAAAATTAATCTTTTATATAAAACCACCACAACCGCAAGGCTCAATGTGTCAAAAGCAAAAAAGCAAAGAGAGAGCACAATGTGAGCATTCCATGTAAAGAAGCCCAGGCTGGCGAGAATCCAAGGCCAACTTGGGCAGAAAGAAACAGCGTGACCTCCGAGACAGTTTTCCTCTCCGATTTGACTTCTCCTGGCTGTTCCAGAGGTTTGGCCAAAGGACGGTGGAGCAGAACAAATGGTGTGAAGTAATCGAGGCCCAGCCTAGGACAGGCTCTGCAAACAGGAGAGTCTCCTGGGTGTTTCCCCAGCGCTATCTGACAGTCACACCAAGTACACTTTTGGTTAAAAAAAAAAGCAGAATTGTGTGTTTTGCCGACATCCCTCAGGTTAATCCCTCCTGGAGCACACAGTAATCACGCACCTCTCAAGCAAAGGCTCTGATAACTGGGTCTTTAAGAGGACACATGCCACCGGAGAGCTGCTGAGGAAATTTCCTGGACCTATATACCCAGACACTCCAGAAAGTAGATTATCTCACAAGGTGATAATAAAGGTAGAGCTGTTTGTAGGACCTGAGGTTGTACCTGTCTAATATTTCCAGCTGTACCTCTGTATTATCGCTAATGCACAGTTTGCTTTCTTCCAGGGCTCGGTGTTTACTCTGCACTGAAGAAAAGAACAGCAAAGTACCACCAGGTCTGTGAAGAGAAATGCTGATGGATCCCCAAACTGAGCAGCAAGGCACAGACATCATCAACCGCCTCGGGCTGGACAATCAGAACGAGCAGCACCCACCACACTTTCCGTCCAGTCTGAAATTCAGCCGTTTGGGTCAAACAAAAGTTTCATTTTAAAAGTTTTTCAAGGGAAGACCATCGTTAGTGGTAGTCACTACGGGTTTCCTGGGTAAGGGCTGGCAGTTCATCTTGCCTTCAGAAGGGGTTAGAAAATACTCAACTATTAAACCAGAAATACTTCCCACTCCTCTTCACGAGCTGTAAAAATCTGACCCCTCCACCAGGCTAACTCAGGCCTGGATCAAACTGCCAGAAAACACTGTTCGCTCTCTCTGTCAGTCATTTAAGAGGAAAAAAATCCACTTAACTCTACAAACCCTGTTGAGATATCGGGTAACGTGAGCTTTTTACCATGAAAAATCTCTGCAATTCACTAAAAAACGGCCAAGGTGACCTGACGTGCCCTCACACAGCACCACTGCTTCCGACCGCCCCAACGCTACGGCTGCGCTCAGTTTTGCAGCCTGATGGGCAGAAGATTGGCAGATCCTCCAGCCAAAGCTTGATCTCCTCAGTCATGGCGTGGTTAGGTCAACGAGTCGGTGAGACACAAAAGCAAGAGGGTCTGCACTGACGGCTACGGATCCCCACGCGCCGGCTGAACATCGTACCATGACCTAGAAACCCAAGGCAGTGTCTCAGAGAGATGCGTCGCAGCTGATTCTCCCCCAAAAGAGGTGTCGTTAGCTGCTGCACTGGAACCAGGGTGACCATCGGTTTTGCCCCAGGTCTGCTGCTCCTGGCATCGTCCCACCTGATTGGGATGAGGGAGGGAAAGGGCCGCGGTCCCCCGTTTCTGCCTCGCTGGGTTTGCTAAAGGTGTAACATCAATAGTTATCAAAGTAAAGGCTGCTTACTCACATCATTTATCTGTGAAGTCCAACCTTAACAGCAGCCTCACGCAACCAGGAAAGTGACAGGTTCACAGCTGAGAACACAGCTCCCTGCTTTGACAGGAATCGGGAGATTCGCTACCGAGAACTTGCACATTCAAAGGTATTCTCCACCCACTGAGGTACCAGAAGTACCAGGTGCTAGCTTACTGCATTTTAGGCTGTTCTAACTCCAGTTCACTGCACCTCAACGAGGCTCTAGGGAAGCAAAATCTTTGTACCTCGCTGCTTAGACCAGGACTCCATGACAAGCTGGGTTTAACCTGTAGCCTATGACTCAAGCACTCGGGTAGGACGAGTTACTCATCCAACTCCAGCACGTAAGAGAGCAATCATTCTCGGACTGCAATTTAGACACTGCACATTTACCCTAACAGAAGATACAAAGCTAATTTTAGTTTGCACAGCACATGATAATTCTGGAAGATATGAAAGTGGTTTATAACGCTATTTCAATTTTCTCCAGAACTGCTTTCATTTAGAGTTCACTTCCTATCTTTCTACTTCATTTTACTTTCTCTAAAGCTGCAGTTTCTTCTAGAGGAAAGCTTTTCCCTAATGCTTTGGCATAAATCCACAGGCTGTTAACCATTTAATGTTTGCTATTAAAAGCTCGGTCGAGTATCGATCCTTCAGGCAATGCTCTAAATAGAGCAACTCAGGCCGATGGGGACTGCGAGAGGAGGGTTATGCCTGTTGATTCTCTTGCTCGTGTGTTTGGAAATGGAAATCACTCCAAGACAAAGTTAAGGTAAACCATGTAGGAAGGGTTTTTTCAGAAAGATTTTCAATGCAGCTGCACTGTTACCGATGTGACTCCTACGACCCTTCGGGCAGCACTGGCCACCTTCCTCTGTCGTGGAAGACCGGACTTGACGCCGCTCAGCAACACGTCCTTCGCCAGCAAGGAAGGAAGAACACCCACACTGCTAAACCCCAGAACCCCTCACTGCAGGTCTAACCTCGCCCTGTGACGTCTCTGTTCTTCATTTAAAAGAGGACGGGATCTCCTTCTGCTAGGGAGCTGTTACTCACCACCCCTCTGCACCCAGCCACATTTTTAATTCAGACACCCACTCTTGTTCCATCCCTCCTTCAATACCTGCACCCCCAAAGTACTTCTCACACCGTATCTAATGCCCACCAGCCCAGAAAACCTCCTTACATCACACACCGACGGCAAACAGAGGGATTTTTCCAGTCCAGCTCTGGCTTCCTTTTTTTTTACTAATATCTCCCTACTCCCCACCTCATCTCCTACCATCTGCAGCGCAGGATGCAGCCCGGCACAATTCACACTCCTCCTGGTTATCAGGGGTTGGATGTTACGTTTTACTCCAGCTCTGCTCAAATGAGTATCAGCTACATCAGCCAGCTTCTGCTCACTAGAGGCAACTCTTCCAGGAGAGCACCCAACGTGAAACCCTGTTGTTTGAAGGGTTCCCAGCTGGAGTTGCTATAAAGCCACCAATGAGACAGGGTAAAGAGTTTGAAAAAGAGGAAAAAAAACAAAAAAAAAAATCAGGCACACACCACAACAGCAGCTGCTAGGATAAAATAACTTGTCATCAGCCTGTCTTTGCTAAAATTAGTGTCACATCCTCTTCCACCTCAGAGCCTTTTGCTTCCAGTTTTATGCAGTTTCTTAAAAGTACTTCTTCCTTTTTTTTTTTAAGATAATTTTTAAGGAAAGTCACTCAAGACTAAATTAATAAAACACATACCTAACATGCACACATACTAAAGTAGCAATTCACTTATTTAAGAATTACTAGGGTGTCTTTCTGAGCTCCTCCCTTTCGGGAGTCCTACTATAACATGACAATCAACATGAAAATTAGGAATTACACTTTCAGAAAGTTTGGGGGTCTTTTCAAGCCTGCTCGTGGGGGTCACAAGAGCCGCCTTCTTGCGGCCATGGGCAAAGCACAGATATTATCACCACTGCAGTGAGCCCCAGGAACAGTCTCGGGCCGCTTGATGTGGCGAAGTTCACGAAAGAAGAGTGACGTTATTTTTAGCAACAAAAGCAGAATTGTGAAGCGTTTTCGAACGAGTCGCGCGACACCCAGGACGTTGTTCACTCACCTTCTGAGGGTGAACGCACGCTACCGAGAGGCAGAGCTGTGCAGCTCAAAGCAGTGTTACTCACTACATGTAGTCCTTCCCAACTAAGGATCTGCGAGGTCTGGGGTTTCATACTTACTCCTAGGGTCTCCTTATCGCTCTCACTCAGAAATCTAAAATTTGGAGGTGGCACGCAGAGCCTGCAACACAGGCACTCCCTAGCAGCACACCGCTGATGGTATCAAGACGCAGCTCGCGGTCTTTATTCTCCATTTCCTTGTTGCATTTCAGAGATGTTTTTGTGGTTTAATGAAGCGAAACCAGACTCGGCTTCACCTCGCATTTTGAGAATGGCTCAAGCTGCTGGTGCCATTTCAAGAGCTCTCCGGGCTGCAGAACACAACGCGCTGATCTGCTTCGTGTGCTTCAAGGGCTACAACTCTGGCAGCTCGCGATGGAGACTTAAGATTTTAGAAACTTGTTTCTGTTATACCACAATTTAATAAAAAAAAAAAAAAATCTACTAGAAGAGTGGGGACTTACTGTTGTCCCTCGAGGAGATGGGCAGAGGAACTCCTCTACTGCCCATCGACTTGCTGTGATGAAAGCGACGTCCAACAACTTGTCCCTTCAGAAACCCCACGCTGCACTTGAAGAATCAATGTACTTTACATAAACATCAGTTAAGGACTCAAAACGACCGCAGGCTGAACAGTGCTGCGTGGAGCAGGCCATGGAGGGCCAGCAGCGATCATCTGATGTCTCAACAGAATCCAGAGATCGTTTTACCTGTAAACACCACCTGTGAGACAAGTAATCAGGCACCTCTTTGAACACCTGAAGGATCTTATTTCTTAAATCTAGTACAGGCAGGTTCAGTGAACCAGGTTTTATGGCTGAACTTTGATTAACAGGCTCAAGTGTCCGAGTCTGATTCTCTCCAACTCAGTAACTCTTCACTGACACTCTCAAGTCCAGCAGCAGCACATCCTGCACCAAGCTGTTTATAAAAGATGCTCATTACGTGGAAACACAGCGAAGACAGAGCACTAAAATTCAACACCTGGAGACTCCCTTAGACACCTACGGCAAGAATAAACTGTAGTGAGCCAGCATAAGCAAGATGAGATGAATACGGGGTCATTCCAAGCCATGCTCTTGCTGAGGATGAGCATCACAGCAATTTATGGGCCTGTGGGGAAGGCGAGCTGGTCACCTGCCGATGACCTGCCAACTGATTTATTGGCCTTTAGCTGCAGGGAAAGACTCAGCAACATGGTATGTCCCCACATGAGCAGCTGTTACGATAATTACATACAGGCGAGAAGCAGGGAGGTGTCCAAAGCACAATACTTGAGATAGATGATCTGCATCACGCGACTCTGCATCACCAGAGCATCGAGGTCCCAGGTGAGTACTGGCTGCACTCAAGTCACTTTTTGGACTTAATGACTTAAATCTGACAATCCAGCTACAGTCATTGGACTTTCCCCAGTAGACACGCAGTTCAGACAGTTCTCAGCCGCTGTTCACCACTTTTTAAACCACCACTGACAACAAATGTTCAGTTTGGGTGTTAAGAGAAAAAAGCACAAGTCCTACAGTCACAGTACGCTCTGCAGACGGACACAGGGTGTCAAAGCATACACCGGGTGGATTGTCTGCTGGGGGTGGTCAGCTGGGCACGAGCCACTTCCCAGATGCTGAAACACTGCAAGGTGACTCTGGTTCTCTCCCAGAGCACCGGAGTAACTTAAAACCCTTCCAGTGAAGCCTAGAAACTTGCATCTCTAAAGGGAACAGCTTGGTAATCTCACCCTGTCTTTGCCAGATTCCCCGGGACGTGTGACGTTTCCAATGAGCCTGAGACACCCCTGAGGGAGGATCCGGTCCCTTCTGGCCAAGTGATGCTCAGTACAGGGTACAAATCGCTTCACTTTTCTCTGCAGAAACCCCAGGGCTGGCCCAAACACATGCAGGCGGCTTCGCTCGCTTGGAGGTAACACCTGCCCTGACATTTTTTGTGCAGTAACACAAATTTTCAAAAGGTGTGTGGGAAAAAGATCCCAAGGCCGTGCCGTTTTGGACACAAGTACGTGTCCAAAGTTATGTGTGCTAAAATTAAGAAGAAAAATACTTGCACCTCCTTACTCAAGCGGTCCAGGACAATCACTAGATGAACAGCAGCATCAGCATGTAAAATGAGCTTACGAAAGGCATAGAGTATGGTCTTTTTAGCTGAAGTCAGTTTTAAAACACATGCCTATCCAAGTTTTAACCAAGGAACACAACTCTTGCTCTTATAGATGGATACTTCGCACTTAAAATTGCCAAAAAAGCTTACTCCTCACCACTCATTCAAATGTGGCAGCTTCTTCAGCCAGACAGTCTAAAAAATAAAAATAAAAAAATGCATAAACGATAGGAGTCGCAAACCTGGCACATCTGCACATCAGCACAAAGAGGTCTAAGATGCATTAACAGATTTTTTTTTTAAAAACACTTCTCAAATCCTTGACTGTCAGCAAAGCTGCAAATGAGCCCATTTTTATCTGACCCTGCAGACAACTCACAGTAACACTCAAACGCTCTGGATTCGCCGTCCTACCTTATGGAGTGCCTGGCAGCACACACACATGTGGAGCTGAAAATGGAAACCAAGAGGACAAACAAAAAAGAAAGCAAATGTAAGAAGAAAACAATTATTCAGCCTATTTCTTAACACGAGGCTTATGGTAAACTTGGGAGAAGGATTACATCTTACTCAATGTATCCCATCAGTCAGACCCCACTTCCAAGGAGGTACGATTACACCACACAGAAATAGAGGATTTGATAAGACCTTCACTCCCATTCAAAGAGAAGCAAGGAAGACTGTGGGACTGCAAATTTAACTCCTGGCAAAAGTGTTACAATTCTTGCTGGGCATTTAAGAATATATAATAATAAAACCATCATGGGTAACACCATAGGAATAACTCCACAAGACTTTTTTTTTTTTAAAAAATAAATAAAAAAAAATAAACGTTTCCAAAAGGACAGCACATACAGCCCACGAAGCAAACCAAGATGTTGGTATCTGCAATGCCTCTGCACTTCGGGGTGTTTCACAAGAGGACTCGGCTTCTCACCCACCTCCTGGAGCTTGAGGGGGGCTCTAATGGACCAGCACAACCTGGCTCCCTTTGTCAAGCACCAGCAGGAGAGAAGAAAAAAGCAGAAAAGAAGAAAAAAAAGAAACTTTGCTGCAAGCTGCTGCAGAGCAGGGTTCACCTTCTCCTTTCCCCCACCACAAATCATTCCTCCCTGGTTGCTGGTGGGAGCCGGGGAGCATTTCCCCGTTAAAGTAGGAGAATCAACGAAGCACAACGCAGATTTTTCAGACAAAATTTCTCTCTCCTAAGGGAAAAACAAAAAACAAACCCCACTTTTTCCTCTAGAAGGCCACAGCCCCTGCATTCAACGCTGACGTTGGCATCCTGACGAGCCAGCACACAAACCAGATGAGTACGCTCCTGCCTCAAAAGGGGGGACAAAAAGGAATCGCAACAACCCTTCCCGGAAGAAATTTGTGCTGTAACTAAAGGCACAATCATCAATTAAGTCAAAGCACGACAAAGACACACAGACCCAGCCACAAACTTGGGACATGCCAAAACAAATACAAGGTAACGCGGAGCGCAAATGCAAAGTGCTGGGAAATGGCAAAAGCAATGTAATTCTGGGCATGATCCCATCGGAGACAGATCAGGGAAGACTAGGGGGAAGAAAAAATTAAGGAATCTGTGGTGGTCCTAGAAGAGTCTGAAACACTTCAGGTGGAGTGAAAACTTCTTGTCCTGATTGTAAATAGAAAACAGAAATGTGGATAAAGAAAGCAATAACATGTGGGGGGGGAAGGTAAGATTGGAAAAAAATTTCTCTTCTTTATCATCACCAGTAGGGGAAAATCCAATCGCTCCCCACTCTACCTCTGTAAATGCCATTCTAAGCATTTTATTTTGACAAAACAAGGCTGGCAAACACTTTGTTTTGTCTCCAGAAGCTCAAGATTGCTAAGTTAACACCTGGGATTCAGCGGTGACTCAGAGAGAAATACACTCACGAAACTGATATATCTGCTGACTGATAAAGGATAACAATTTGGAAGGATGTAAGGACACATTCTATCAGCCTCTACATGCAAAATCTACATTTTTTTAATTTGTTTTGCATATACGCGTTGAGAAATCGAATAATGAGCAGCTCATTCTCCCTGATCTAAATGGCAGCACTTCATGAGGTGCACGAAAATAACCCAATGGAATACAAATTCCTCAGAGCTTTTTGGTATCTGCACACCGAGCGATCTCTTTGCAGTGAACCCCACTGCACGAGCTCCGCAGTACGTGCCAGGGTTTAATGTTTTTCTACTAAAATAATCCCTGCAACCAAACGCTCATCTATCCGCGGATTGCCACCATCATCATCGAGCAGAAAGAGGCTTTTCAAGCTACTTTAGTAGACCTTGAGGCTCAATAATTTCCCCTTAAAACCTTTTAGTCTGTCTGGAGATGGCGCAGCCAACGCTTCGCTACCCAAGTCTTTGAATTATGGCATGCGTATCATAGCTGTTACAGATCCTGAAAGGTATTATGTGCAACCATTTCTGCTAAATTGGCTATTTTCATCAGAGAAAAAGCTCTCCTTCTGTGGGGAAGCATCCTTAATATCCATGCTTGAGACCAGCTGTCCTGCTACAAACTCCGACTCCTTCCTCCTCACTTTGCCCAAAAGGGACGCATGGGTTCAGCCTTCACCCGGCCACGCAGAACTCAGAAATACCCCAAAAATAGCTCCCGTTTAGGATAATAAAGTGGAGTAGAAAGTTGTGACGTGACTCAAAGGTCAAAAGAGGAAGCCAGATGTTGGACCTGAGGCTAGAACTTCCAAGTTTCTACTCCCTTGCTTCTCTACTCAGAGTGAGTCAGAACAGTTGTAGAACAAGTTCACTTTTGTTTTTAAACCACGGACTTTAAGGGGATATACAGAAAGCCGACAGAACTTCAGAACGCACCACCACAGTGGTTTAGTTTTGACATCACACCTCAGCAGGCAGCATCAGAACTGGCAGCGCCTGGGGAAGGGACAACGACACGCTCCAGCTCCCTCTCGGTCTCAAAAATCTCTGGGTTGAGCAGAGGCCACCTTGCCACACGCTGGCACTTCCCCCTGGCCGGAGAACATCCCGCTTCACCATCGTCTTCTCCTCCATCTCTTGCCACGGGAAGACATCCCCACAGCTCACCTGCTGCTTTTAGGACTGGGTGGCTGCAGGCCAAATTTAAGCATCTCCAGCGTGACGAGGCAGCCAGCCAGGAGGGGTCTGCAAAAGCAAGAAGCTGCTGCCGCTGTCTCCCACTGTGACAACGTCCGCAGCCACCTGCAGAGCAGACATCAGGAGAGGTCCCCAAACCCGCGTCTTGTTCACAGCCCATGGAGATGATCCAGCCTCAGGGCCACCAGCTGAGCGACACACATAATAAACGGGAGCTATTCTGGTAATTCAGCAGCAGGCTGCTCAGCTACCAAGAGTGCAAGAACAAGCTCTGGCTCACCAGCATTACCTGGCTAGATAGGCTGCAATCCAGGCATACTTTATTCCTTAGCAAATGGATGACTTAAACTATCGGCAGGTCCATAGCGGAAGCTTTATACCCAAGAAAGTGACAACACAACTGGAAGGTGACAACAGGGCTAAGAAATAAAAGCTGGGATGCTCCGGTGGGAAACTTAGCAAGATTCAAGCTACACACGTCCACTGCTTACTCCCATTTTTGCAAGCTGTATTTGCTTCACGCAGAACAGCGACACGAGTTCCTTTGGACCTGCTGCTGCTACTTCTACTGTCTGCTTCCTGCTTCACCATGTGCCCGCCAGGCCCAGCGAAAACCTGAAAGAAGTGTGACTTGTTTTGTAACTAAAGCCAACCTGCTCAAGAAACCTGTTTGCCGTTCTTTGACTAAAGAGTTCACTTCATACGACGCCTTTAAACCTGACGGCTAACACAATAGCATTTCCTGGAAGAAGTCCCTTTTCCAAAGCTGTTCTTCCAGTCACCGGCCGGATACAAATCCCACATAACCTCCAAGTAAACGTATTCTTCAGTTATCACCTGACTCCCAACATCACGTGGGAGCAACGCGCTTGCCAGGTGACTGGCGTGGCTCAGATCCCCATCAAGCTCTGACGGGTTCAGAGACGGTTCATCTGGGCTACTGGAAGCAGAATAAAGGTGGAAGGACGAGTGAGGAGACAAACATGCAGCTCCCTTGGATGCAAACTGTGAATGCATTCAAGGCCCAGTTCCACAAACTGTATTTATTCTGAAATTTTCTAGAAGGATTCTAAAAGTTGACTAGGAAACCATATTAATACTTCGTGGCCTACTCAACAAAAAGCTTGGAGAGTGCCCAAGCTGGAGCTAGTTACTCTGTGTTTACAGGTTGACTCTGCAGAAATCCGCTTGAGAAGCTTGTATTTCACAACACTTCATTTCCTCCACCGAGCCACCACAACACCGTCAACATCGACACGCCTTTTTTCACAGAAAGCCACGAGCTGGGCGCCCTACAGGAGCTATTTAGCAGCCACACAACGTGCATCAGTGGTCTGACACGCTGCAAGTGTGTAGTAACCCCTCGCCCACGGCACGGCGACCAGAAAGCTTGATGCAGCAGGGCTGCTCTTCAAGAATGCCTCAGAAAACAGAAGAACGATTCAAGCTTCCTGCGAAACTGAAGAGCTTTTTAATGGTGGCAGAAGATTTGGGATCCATTAGCAGCACCTAAGCAGACTGACCCGGCCCACAGGACACGTGCCTGGTTTCCCCTCCTGCCTTTGCCGGGTGCTGCAACTTTACAGTTTGTTCTCAACATTCCTTCCCAGTTCATCAAGCTCTAACTCCTCGCTGCTCCCATCACTTACTCCCTTCCATATCAACTCACTTACTCCCTTCCATATCAAGCCAATTCAACTTCAGCTATTAAAACCTGTCATACTTTTGATGGCTGAGTTTAATTAATTTTATTGGTTCCCAGTATTCCTCACAGCATCTCATCTTCACGCTTTTCCAACTGTTTCCAGGAAGGAGGGTATGCTAGCAGCAGAACGTGCCCATCTGTAAGCTCCAGGGAAACGGGAACGTAAGGAAAATCTTGCACAATAGTCACATGAAGAGTTACAACAGTGAATTCTGCAGTACAGCCCGATGACTGCTCCTCAACTTCCAAAGTCAGTGCCTTGCTTGTAGCTGAACCAAATACTGGATGTTCAAGAAAAAAAAAAAAATCAAGGTGTAATTCAGCAGGCTAAATGTGCATCTGTATGAAGGCAAGGGAAGAACTAAGAAGTCCTTTCCCCACTTGCAATTATTAATGCACACCCTGATGCACAAAATTCGAACCTTCTTCCCCACGCAGAGCTATTTCGCTACATATGACTGGTTCTACTAAATTCTCAGACCTCGACACCAGCATTTATTCATCCCTGTGAACCAGGGGCAGTCACTAAAAAAAAAACACACCACAGGAATTATCAGCCCATGTTCTAGCTTTGGCTCAAGTTGAATTCAGAAGGGCCTATGACATGGGGCAGACAGCTCAGGAGCCCACTCCCCATGCAAGCAAACCCCAGTAGGAGCTGGCTGCTCCTTGTATTTATCAAGGGGACCATATCCCAGCCCAGCAGACACCATATGGAGAGGCAAAGCCTTTCGAAGGGACTAACAAAATTCAATTTAAATAGGCTACAGAGAGCAAGTTTTCAATATATTAGTAACAGTGAACCAGGAGCACACCAAGCAATGTGCAGGCAGGATTATTTTGGCTCTTGGGTGAAGAAACTCACAACTGCAAAGCGGGATCTCAACTTCCTAAAGAACAGGAGTGCAAGGCCTGAATCTACATTATCTAAGACAGCCTAGGCTAGGAAGTGGTTGAAAACTAGATCAGTAACTCCTGCCCTCGCCGAGAGGGACTCTGGGTGAGACTCCACAGTTGGAGGATCATCATGAGCAGATCCAAGGCTGCCAAACACATCTCCCTACTTACTGATAGATTGCAAAGCACGAGTTTGCGGCTTCCCTTTGTCACCCTGACAAATTTGGGGATATAACATTTTCCTGCAGGTAAGAACAAGAGAAAAATCAGAACACCAGCTGTTACTTTGCACATCGCTGCCAACACTTCGAGTGGTGATAGCAAGAAATATCACTAGCCCCCGAAGACACTTTTCCACCTACCAGCCCTGCGTGGACCCGACAGATTAAAGATGTCTCCTCGTTTCTCCAACAAGAGAGAAAAAGATCGTGCAAACCAAAGCACGCTGTATCCCTCGGCAAGGCTGCACACAGCACCTACAGCAGAACCGAACCGTGCGCTGGGAGGTCATTTCTGCAGCTTCTCCGAGCCTAAACTGGAGGCGAACCGGGCAAGGCATCGGCCGGCACGGGAGAAAACCTGCTAATCCTCAGACACCCTCCGGCATCAACGCTCCCGGGAAGATTCCCTCGTTAACACCCGCTCTCTGCGGCAAGGATTCCCTCCTCCCACACCGCCAGGCCCCTCAGGGCCTCCCAGCCCC
>NW_009692879.1:0-21959 GCF_000703405.1 Apaloderma vittatum | reverse complement strand
GCGACACGGGCGTCGGGTTGCCTGGACGGGTTTGAGGACGAGGATTAAAGAACGAATTTCTCTCACCCAAATAGCGGGGAAAGGGGTGAAGCCACGGGCAGGCCCCGCCGTGGTTGTGCGGTGCGGTTTAAGGTAAATTCCTTTGCAGGCCAGCTGCCGCGACTTGGGGCGAGCTGCGCGTTCGGTGCATCCCGGACCGACTCACGTCTCGCCCTGTGCAGACCTCTGAAGTGCCAGTTCCCACAGATACTGCCAGACTGTTTACTTGTGGGGATCCTCCACCGTACTTCACCAGATCCTTTGATTCTTATAAGTGGAGTTGAGGCTGTAGCACAGTGAATTCCTGAAGGCTGCTCTTACTAAGCAAAAACTTAGAAACACTACAAAATTTTGCACTTCCTGCTGTTCTTTCTCTGTTTATACACTTTGTCTATGAGCTACTTTAGTACCGTATTTTCAGTGTGCCTTTTTTTTTTTTTGCAAGCCATTACTTATTCTGTGCCAGTTTGTTTGAGACATTGCTGATACAGACTGACCCTGACATCTTCATCAGACGAGATCTCTAATTCAGCAAAACAGTGGTAGACACTATGGACCTGCAGCCCACAATTTGCTGAAATCTCTGATTTTCTTTTTTTTTTTTCTATTAAGAAGGAACCCTTGAAGGCTATTGCAGCATAACCTTATTGTCCAGCTTCCCTTCGGCACTACATCAGTTCAACACCTCTTAGCTTAGTTTTTCAGGAAACTTTTAAAATAAAACAGTAGCACTAAGGCTGAATTAAGTATGTGCCCTGTATGTGCACTCAGGGTTAGATAGTTTTAAGAGGGGATTTATTTAGATTATTTCAAGATAGAACTAGTGATAAATAAATTGCCTTCTGTACCTTTTAATGCTGAGGACCATCTGAGCTCATATCCAGTAGGCTTAGGTACAAACAGGAGGAAAAAAATCATACTTCCACACCACCTGACTACCCGAAGACTGTTCTGAACACCATAATATTTTTTATTTAACGTCTTGACACTAAACAGTGTATCACAGTTGTATGTAGCCCAGGATTTTTTTTTTTAATGCTTCCTGCCTCTGGTCTGGGGAGCAGTAAAGAGAAGTTAGATAGGCAGTTATAATTAGCCCAGTTCATGACTGAATCCTCAATTCAGATAAAACTTTGCTTCGTAGGGAATGAATTTTACATCTTTAAAGTCAAGAGTGGATTTTCACTATCAAGTGAAACAAGGTAAGTGGTGTTTTCAAGGCAAGCAAAACAGTACCTAGAAACAGAGATCTTTAAGTCACTTTTTAGCTGTAAAGATAGGATACAATCTTAAAGTTAAAAGGAGGTGTATTAGCCTAATGATGGACCTCAGATTTTGGACTTGTGCTAGTAGTTGCAACAGGAGTTTTGTGCTTTTAAAAAAAAAAATTAATGCTGAGTTTACCTGCTTTGAATATTTGCAGCATGCTTGGCAGTTATGGAAGAGTTTCTAGCCTGGAAATAAAATAGAATCAGGATTTTCATGGTGTATGTCAGTGTATTTGGATTCTTGGCTGTGCGGCAAAGAACAAGCCAATGTTGTCATGAACTACAGGAAACAGCTCTGTCCCTGCTTAGAGCAGTCCCTTCTCTTGAGACTTCTCTTTCTGTGTGTTTGACCAAAATTGTTCCAAGAAATTAAGCAAACTGTCCTCTTTTTGGAACCTTCTTACAACTCTTAAATCTCATATATGGGAACAGCATCTGTCCTAGTATGTGCGATTTTATTTATTTTTATTTCTTAGTGCAAGAGTATTGCATGAAGGAGCTGTGAATAGAAAGAGAAAGCAGAGGGCTGGAAAAAAAAAAGAAAGAAATTGTGTTTATGAGTGAAAAAGAAATCCTTGTGTAAATCCTAATTGTTGTCTTAGTTAGGTGTTCCTTTTCTTGTGTTATTTCCATTTATCTCAGCAATCCATGTGGCTGTTGTTTTGTCTTTACAGGAAACCACTAGTTAGGCAGTACTACTCCTTAAAAATCTATTGGAAGGGCACATGATATAAGAAGTAATGTGTGGACGGTGGAAGCATTACAGGATGGGCAGAACTGAGGAATCTAACAAAGTTTTGTTCTTGACAACTTAAAACCCCCACTAAAAGTATAGTTCAGTGGAGAATAATACTGTACATTTGGTTGTTCTTTGAGGGAAGAAAAAGGAATTTGCCTTTGCAGTTTAGGCAAATTTAATGTTGGGCTCAAGTCAGGGTAGCTCTGGCTCTCTCTTTCGCATCTTGGTCTTCCCTCCTCACTCGTTAGTGATTCTGCACACCTGGCAGATGAACAGAGAGTCTGTGAGATCTTTCTGTCAGGGAGAAGTTATAGGTAGGAGGAATGTCTATAAGAAGGAAGTCTGAAAAGTTTGAGAATAGAGCAGATGAATGAGTTTTTAAAGTTTGTCACTTGTTTTTAAGAGAGGCATGGTGCTAAAAGATAGGTTAGTGTTGTCCTACTGTACAGTCAGTAAATCTCTGCATTTTGTCTTTTGTGGCCTTGTTTTCAGTGTTAGTAGATGTGTTGGTATTTTAAAATAATGTAAGTCAGATGCTGTTCTCCTTTAGAATAAATTACTCCTTTCTGTTGTGAAAAATAATTTAAGGAAAAAAAAGAAGAAACAAAAGAAATTAAAAACTTGAAAAGGTAGAAGCTCCTGTTAAGAAGTACGAGCATTGGTGGCACAGGCAGGCTCATTTTCTTCCTGCGCTGGATCTGTGTTCATGCATTGTAAGCCTGCATGTATGCTGGTGAGCTTGACATTGCTACAAATTGAGTTGTTTGGTTTTTTCTCCTATCAGAGTCCCACCTTGTTTTGGTGAAATAATTGTTCCCTACTTTTTTTTTTTTTTTAATATCACTCACCTGATTTATACAATCAACTCAAGGATTTATTTATTTTTTCCATTGTGCCGCAAAGGCCAGTTTTTAAAATTTCTTCCTAAATTTGCATTTCATACAAGCATTGTGTGTGACTTCTGGGTGTCTCACAGCAGACTAATTAAATTTCGCAAGTCCTGCAAATCTTGGGTAGATGCTAGAGCAAATACGGTCAGATGCCTACTAGTTCTGGGTGTCCTGGCTGGATTTGGAATTGTTTCAGTGATTGCTTCCGCGGCAGAGCAGAGAGCTTTTCCTCACACCTGTTGGTCTGTCTGTATGTTTTATCCTGGCTATTCAGAAAACAAAGTGCTAACATTAAGTAGGCATCTGTGAAAATGTTGAAGTAAGTCCCAGCATTGCACAGGAGATGTAAACTTGGGAAGGAATTCAATTTACCAAGAGGGCTATCAATGTCTATACAGCAAGATCACTCTTTTCCTTTCTCCAAGCCTTATGCTTAATTCACATGCACCTTGCGACTTCTGCAACAGAGCAGTCTGTCTTTTTGTGTACCATGCTAACTGATTTCACACAATGTAGTCTTTTGAATGGACTGTACAACGTAAGAAACTTTTCAAAAGATATTATATGAGCATATAGCTAGGAAATATTGTTAATACAAATTTCTTTCTGCAAGTCAGTGAATAAAAAAATGAAGTTCGTATCTGTCAATAAGTCTTTATATGTTGAGATCTGGTCTAGTAAAGTACTATGCACCAGTCATTTCCACAGATTTGGTTATCACAATGAGCCCTGACACTCAGAGGAACTGAGCCAATACTTCATGTAGTAAAATACTAGCAGTTGTTTTTACAAGCAGTAATGCACAATTTTTCAAGGTAAGCAGGAGATAAAAATTAGAGAGGGTAAAATATTTAAGGTTAGATTTTTTAAATGGAGCAAATGAGCGGTGAGCCGTTACTCTGCATTTTAAAGCTTTTCTACACAAGCCAACATCATACATTGGCACTTAAAGTTAGTTTAAAAAAGTGAAAAAGAAACTGATCAAACATGTCAGACCAGAGTGTAATGTCAATATTTTAAGTACAGCATTGATGGTTACTGGTAAGATGCCTTTTTTCCTGGAATGCATGACTACGATACAAAAGAGGTGTTTATAAGTCTGTTGGTGGGAGATCTTAGGGCCACTGAATCCTGGTTTAATTAACTAGTATGATCTAGGAAAAAAACAACCAAACGGTTTCTTCCTGTGACTGTGTACATGTATAAAAACCACTTCAATACATGATAAAATTAATGAGAAAATGTCCATCTGTGTTAGGCGGGGTTTTTTTGGGTTTTTTTTTTTTGTTTTTTTTTTTTAATATGAAATAAGTGCCTAAAATGACTCTTTTGTAAGTTTCATTCTTTTATCTTAGAGTTTAAAAATACAGATACTGGTAACTCCTTTAATTTCCAAAGAACTGAACAAAGACTAAGTCAATACGTTTTCTATAGATTTGCTCAAGTAGACCTAAAAAGAGAAGGCAGATCCATATAAACAATATAATGCCATGAGATTATTTTCAAAATCCATTTAGAGGTTAACATTCCCTGTCAGTAGGTATGTAGACTTTCTCCAGTGGGATAGTGTTTTAGGTGAACCTTTCTGTAACGGGGTGCAACAAATAAAGCAATTCGTTAATGGCACAGACTGCTAAAACATTATTCTGGCAAAATTAGTCATGCTCAGATGTCTGTAAAACACTTACTGAGCATAAAAAAAAGTCATATTTCTGAACAGGCTAGGAAAAAGAAAAAAAAAAACAGTTTTCTTCCGTTACTGTATTGTGCTTGGCATCACTCACCTCTAAGAGACCAGTTGAGTGGGTCTTCTCTGGCAATGGCTGTCCAAGGATTCCTCAGCAGAAATGGTCGTTTCGTCTGTAAATTCTTCTGTAGTGATGCCTGTTGCACCGTTAGTAGGATTCAGTATATCTATGCACCAGCCTCACTACTTGCGCTCCCCAGAAGCACGTTCTTTAGAGGCTGCTGAGTTTAACCAGTTGTACTGAGGGTTTGGTTCTTTAACATGCTCTGCTTGAAGAAGAGTAATTCCTATGTGCCATCCAAAGCATTTTTATTGGCTAATCATAGTAAACCTTTCCTTTTCCCTATGATTCTGCTTCAAAATTGCTGAGTTATTAAACTACACCTATTTCTTTAAAAACACCACATTAAAGAAAAATACCAGAAAATGCACAATTCCTGCAACAATTCCTCTTATCTCCAGCGTATCACCACTGATTCAGCTGAACTTCCAAGAGCTGCTCCTATCTCTACCAGCAGTGCCCGAGATGTAGGTTGAGGGATGAGTAGGGAGAAAGGCAGTACTGCAGTAGACATTTTATGACTTTCTCTGTAGTGAGCTGAAAAGGTCTGAACCCAAAACTGAAAAACAACTTCCATGGATTGGCCTGGAGCAGGATTAAACAATACTTAAAAGTCAGAAGTCCATATCAGCCCCAGTTAATTTGCAAATTTCTTTCCAATAAAGCTGTTCTTGACACAGTAGGGAGCTTTACTTAATCAGTGTTTCTTAGACCTACTTAGGAACATGCTGCCCACAGCAAGCTATTTTAAGAACATTTTAAATTGCACAAACACATTTGCAAGACACCTGCCCCTGTAAGAAGTTACCCAGGAATAGTAATTAACACTTTTCTATAAAGTGTAACAGAGAATTTCAGATATATAGGGTCAGGAACAGTAAAACAAAATGGCAAAGAACACAGAATATTTGATTTCATAATTAGACTGTTTTTAAAGAAAATCAGTAGTGAATAATGGTATATTCTCTAATGTCTGACTCTTTATAAGACAGACAGATGTCTGCACCATCCTTGCATTCATTTTTAAAGGGCTGCAGCTCTGGAAGTCCCAGCTTGTGAACTAGAAAAAGTGACAACAATCATCTGTATGTATCATATGTTTCATGAATGTTATGGCTAATATGAAACAATCATAATGCAAAGGTAACTTGATGCTCATTGTATACCTGCCTGAGGAGTACACTGCAGTAGTTTTCCTGACAACTTCATGCTTTCCTGTGTTCAGGAATCAGCTTCTGATTTCTACAGAGTGGAAAAATGGGATTAAGGGTTTGGACAACTGACAGCCTGTGAGAAACAGAACAATTTATACCTCGTTTTGATGTACCTAATTTATACTTCCAGATTTGATGGTTTATTTGTTATACTGGGGAGCAGCAGAGGATCATTACCTAATGCCACTGTATGCATGCAATTCTTTTAGAAATGCCATACCATGCAGTCCAAGTGAAACCCACAAGGCAGAAATAACAAAAAACTTAGACATTCTAAACAAATCACTGTGTTTTGCTTATTGGCTCTATACGTCTTGTTTTAGTTATTGTTGCCTATTGATGAAAAAGTGGTTTTGTTCACTTTGGTTTTTTGTTCAGACACAGCTATACCCTTCGTTTAGCAGTGCTACATCATAGTACAGTTAAATATAATTTTGCACACCAAAGCCATTAGCAGCTATCTTACTGTATCCCATGGACATCCAGCATATGGATCCTACACCATCACATATGAGGTGGGGATTTTGTTTTTAGGACAGCAGTAGTGACAAAGTTGCTTGGATGAACAGGACAATGTGGGTAACGCTTCCGTGATGCTACAGCACATTTGGGTTTTTACAGTGGTGTGTCATGAGAACTTCTTCATCTTAGCCTGGCTGAACAAAGTAGCCAAGGCTGTTTCTTTGCCAAAAGAGAATATACAAGTATGTAGTTGGGTTACATTTTCACACAACGATGTTTACCCTTGTTGTTCTACTTTACAGTGTTATCTGCTGTTTATACCAAATGTTGTTTTGAGCTGAAAGACGATTATCTTGTCAAGCAATGGGTAAAGAAGCTATCCCTTAGATCCCTTTCACTTTGGAATTATATATTAGCAGCAGACAAAACATTCCTGAGGAAAAAAATTACACCCATTAAAATGAGTCTTTCAGGGACAAAGCTAAATTTAATGTGAGTTTATAGAATGCCCTGTTCCTGTTGAAGATTGTAGAATTTCCCATCCTCACTCACCTCAATTCTAGCAATTTATTTAAGTTTCATTGCACCTGGCTACACATTAGCTAACTTGATAATTTCTCGTTGGAGAAGGAAATATTCGGAGAACATGAGATACTTCATATTTATTTTTCTATTTTTTTTTGTGGCAATTTGTTATTTTCTGTGACATACTAGTGCCTCACAGAGTGTGCTGGAAGGGCAGAATTCGTACAGGGGCGTGGAACACTGTTACCTGATTGTGATTTCAGTTCCATTCAGACTTCCTAATATAAGCATTAATCTGTCCCTGCTTCCACCCAGTCAGTAGCAATAATCCTTTTACTCAGAAGGCTGAGTTGTCAGCTGCTAAATAATTTGGATGGTTGGAGTTTTCACATACAGTAAGGAGGAGACATTTTCACATAGCACTGATTCAGAATTCAGATACAGGGTTCAGAAATCTAAGGACCCTATATTTCTAAACTGTTTCTAGTCTATCAGTTTTAAATCTTAAAGACAGGTAAGAAGTTTAATGTAATTGTGATAAACATCTTTAGCAGATCTACTAGTGGCAGTCATCACTGTGTTTGATATTAAACAAATACTGATTTAATTTTTTAGAAAAATATTTGTATGCCTACTTTCTTGCTTAGTCATGTGATTTACTATACTAATATCTCCTGTAAGATTGTAGCTCAATTTTAGATAACAGGTATTACGACGTTCTAGCGAAACAAAATTAAACATCTGAAAATGTAGTATCACTCTTAACTTTTAAAAATTGACATATTAATAGGCTTTATAGATAAGTTAAAAATTTACTTGGGGAGCTGCATTCATCAGCTGCAGTGAACTTTAAAATGCCTGGGTTTAGTCCAATTTTAAAGGAAGGATTTAGTCCATACTTTAAAGCAAGGATTGACATTAAAATAATTTGTAAATAAGGACTACAGGAGTGTTTGTGTGCTTGTAGCATCAGACATTTTGGCTAGTTGGTTCTAGGTGGTTGCACTGAAATTGTTTTTCTTTCCATCTAACTCATAAGCAATGTGAGTCAATGTTGTTCTTTGAGTTGCAGACTTTACCATTGGAACGTGCCAGGTGTTTTGTCTAATTCAAGTATTGATGTGTATTTTATTTACATCTTTTTAAATATGAACGTTAGTGGATTAAGTTAACTGAAGTTACACTGTGTTTAAACTAACTCACAGGTCAGTATTTTTTTGAAATAGTTAGAATTAGTTAACTAAGTAAAGGTCAACTTCTTCACTACCAGGTGAAGTCAGGAGTACTAGCCTGTCAGAATTCAATGCTGTGTAGCCAAATGTTCAGACATACCCATCCAACTTAGCTACCTCAGTTCCTTTTGATTCTAGGGCCACCTTTAAGCTAGTTCTTCCAGAAGCCTAGGATCCAGCGAAATTTAAGAAAGCAGGCCTCCATGGAATGCTTCAATCTGGGATCTTCTGGATAATCTCTAGTTTTTAAACTAGGCGTTTTTCAGTATCCAGAGAAAGATACATAACATTTCTCAAAACACATAGTCTGTCCGCGGTATCTTTGTTATTGCTGCAGCCACCTGCAAAAAGTTAGGTAGTTTGAGGATAAATATTACAATTTTAAAAGGTTTAGTTCAGCTCCCGAAATAACCATAGAATCATTGAATCATTAAGGTTGGAAAAGACCTTTAAGATCATCCACTCCAACCGTCAACCCAACACCAACATGACCCCCAAACCATATCCCAAAGTGCCATGTCTACCTGTTTTTTGAGCACCTCCAGGTATGGTGAGTCCACCACTTCCCTGGGCAGTCTGTCCCAAATGTCCTCTGCAAAGATCAAAGGAGCTCAGGTTAATTTTTTTTTCAAGTAGCTTTAGGGTTTTTTTAGACTGAGTTAAAAAACTATCAGAGAGATTAATTTATGGGAGAAGTTGAGAATCAGACATATGTTGGCCAACTTCAACAAGATGTAAATTCGCACAAATAAAAAATTTGCACAATCAAAGTTTTATAAAAAAGTAATTCATAGATGCAAAATCAAGACATACCTTAAAAAAACCCAAAAGGCAACACAAGCAAACAAAAAGCTGATGCAGACGTAGGCTCAATTCAAAGCCTACAGAAATTAATCAGAATCTTTTCAGCAGACTTTGTTATCTGGTGCATCTTTTGAGACTGTACAGGAAAATTACCTGGTTTAAACTCTGGAGTAATTTCATAGCTGTTGGGATCAGAGGAGCGAAAACAAGAATTTTGTAATTTAACCTGTGGAAAAGTTAGTGTGGAAGAATCCTGCAGTTGCAGGAAGAGGACAGTTCTATTCAGTTAGATCCAGATAGAACTCTTAATGTGTTTTACTGCAATGAGTGAATAAGTATTTTTGGATTAATAATTTATAAATTCCTCTATGGCAAAGTAGTTTGGTGTGAAGGAGAAATATGTGTGAAGCTTTTCTAAGGAAATAGTTTTTCCTCACTGAATATTTTGACCAGCCCTGTGTCTATGTTTTTGTTTCCAGCTGCTGCTTTTTTATTGGTGATGCATTCCGTAGCTGAAAACTTTTCATGCGAACTGTGATTGCAGAATCTGCTAGGAAATGTTTGCCTGCTCATTCCTTTCATCTTCTTCATGGTGCAGAATGTTTTCAGATTTTCAGAAATCTAACAAACATTCTTAGGCAACCTTGTCTACAGGAGAGCTACCACGTCTTTGGCCTCAGTATCCCTACAATTTGGAACACCTCTTGACTGTTCACCAGTCCTGTAGGATTAAGAGTGTGACTCCTCAGCAGCATTGTATGTGAATACACTGGGTTGGCCTCCTTGAGGTAAAATACTTCTTCCCTTCAAAAATGTGCTTATTCTGCATTTAATGGGGAAAAATACTTTAGCCAGTGCAATAAATGAAAATTAATTAAAATGCAATTAAGTCAAATTATGACAGACTCTTATCTTTAGAAATTTCAGGCTATTATTCTGAGGAAATTAGGCATAGTCTCTCTATAATTAGTGAGAAAATATACTAAAATGGCTAATGCATCTCAGAGGCTGCCAAAATACTTGTTTTTAAAACAAAGATCCTGCAGGGAATGTCCCAAACTCCCCGTTTTATGGAGCTTCAGAAAGAATTTGTTTGCAGACCCTTACATTACTAGGCCTCCATAATTACAGGGATTAAACTGTGCCCGTAGGGCTGCCTGTTTTCTCCTGATACTTTCCCTCACACACACACTAATGCCAGTGCAGCTACTGGTTCTGATAGTGGGAGCCCTATCATAGAAGAAGCTCCAGGCAGCCGCCAGCACTTTAAATATTGGTTGTCTAAACCTGCTTGGAGCAGGTCTGTACACAATAAGCAGGTGATGCTGGGGGTTAGAAGTCATCTTTGCATTCTACTGCAGGGTTCCCAGTGAATCAGTATCAACAATTGTTATTTCTCCCCTCCCAGAAGGTTAGCCTGCAATGTTCATGTGCAGTTCTGCCTTTGTTTCAAGATCCTTTCATACCTACCGCTTTGCTTCTCTTGAAGTGCTGGTTGTTTATCTGATTCAGCCACTTTGGCTGGCTCTCTTCCCTGCTCCCCTGTTGCAGCACCTTTGGAAGCTGTGAAGAGCAGTCTGAAGGCTTCAGTGCATCCAGTGAAGTCAGCCTGTAGACTGTTTACTTTCCCCTCTCATATTCTAATCTGGCCATACTGAAGAGAAGCTGTGTACTGCTACTGAACTTTTAACAGAGAGGACAGATGAAGTTGGCGAGGTGTTAAGAAAAATGCAGTCTGCTGCATTCCCCCATCCCGCCTCTGTTTTTATCAGTTACAATTAAATTTTCTATTTTAAACCAGAAAATGGTCCATTCAGCAGCTGGTTTGCTTTGTTCATTTGGTAGCATTTGATGTATTGCCAGGTAGTTAACCTGTTTGTCTTCTTAACTAGTAGGGTATGTGGAGATATCTACAAAAAACTTTAATTATGTTAGATTATGTATGGCTTCCTTTATTCTTTCACAATAAATTTTGTCTAAAATGGGCTGGTACTTTATCAGCAGATTGTCAAAATTGCCCCATCCTGCAAGCTATTAATGAAACTTCTGCAGTCTTTACAGAGCTCTGCCTTCGGTTTCAGCGATGGATTTTTTTAAATAGGATGCTAACTTCCAGCAGCAGTCTGTTACTGCTGCAAAGCATAGCCTTGGCAGTAGTTTGAACTGATGAGATTTTAGGTTACCACAGCATGCCAAATCCAGACTCTCTGGGTTAGTGGCACAGCTAGGATATGCAGCTTTGAAATAATACCTCCCTTGGCCTAAGTCCAGACTAAGCTGCAATTCATACACTGCCCTCCAAAACAACAGGCTTTTGTTAGGACAGAAGTGATTGTTTGAGACATCACATTGGCAGGTCAGAGAACATCAATGTTAACACACCCTGATCTTGTCTGCTGACACTGCTGTTTAGTTTAATTCTTGTTTATTGTATGTCATGTCAGAGTATAAAAACCTTCTACTGATGTGAGTACACTTAACACGCCATCAGATCCCCAAAATAGGCAGTTTTCAATTCAAAAAGTCTTGGGAAAGCTGTTATCTTAAGCGAATGCAGAGGTACTGCAAAAGTTTTAACACAACCATACTCATTTATCAGACATCTATAAGGTAACAGTAAAGAAAAATTATATATGAACATACCTACTTCAAATATATTTATAACGTAAAACATAAAGGCAGAAAGGCTTAGCAAACACAGCATAGGCAAGTAAAGATGTTCTGGAGGTTTTTTCTGCATATCCACAACTTCTATCATTTTGAATTTACAAGTTGCTTCCCACTTTGAAGAATTACAACTGTCCCATCCTAAGATACAGTAACCCAAAAGGAAAATTCTACTGGAATTCATTGGTAATATTTTCGAATGGTGCATTTAAGAGTTTTTCCTTAAACTGGGTTTTAAACGTAATTTTGAAGAGTGTCATTCACACATCTTGAACTCTGTGCTGTTTTCTTACAAGAGAATAATTGGTGGGATAACAGACTTTCAACTGTGTAAGACAACAGCTTGCATACCAATTGTAATGTTAATTGAAGACATAAGTGTTAACAAGGACAACAAAAGGTGCTCTGTTGTGGTATTTTGAAAAGTGATAAAGTGCTTAGTTCCATAATGGTTTCTGTTCTGTTTATGTAATATGGAAAATTGTGCCTTCCTGCTCCTCTGTTTAGACAGTTCTGGGCTGTACATTGTTAAATGACTTGATTCTGGATAGCACCTGAAAGAGGCTACGTTGTGCAACAACCACAGCTTTGAGAGTGTTTACCGAAACCAGTTTCTTCAAAGATTACATATAAAAATGCTACACTACCAGGGTGTCTGGTGACCATGAATGCACTTGTCTTCTGTTAAAGATAATGTTATCAATAGTAGTAAATAGATAACTTTACCTCTACTTTTCTCCTCATCAATCTGGAGGGGAAAAAAATAAAGATAAGAAAAAAGCACAGCCCTAGTGTTGATATAACATTAAGATTTGAATATAAAGGTTTGAATATAAAGTTTGGAAATGTAAATTAAAAGTACAGTTGACAATTCTCGCAGTTAACATTGACTGTTGGGTAACATACATGTTTGGTGTTGAAAATGACTGACCGAGTCATTGTGTTCTAGATACAGTTATCAAATGTCCTTAAGGTTATTAGACTCTTACATTTCAGTCTTACCTGTTTAGCTACAGTACAGTGCCAGGTACATTATAATAGAACGGTATTTTAATAGCTTAACAGCCTCCTCCCCCTGCCCCTCTTTTGTTTAAAATAAATAAAAAAAACTTCAAATCCACCACCAAGCAGCAGAAGTGTGGCACTGTGGGCAAAGTAAATTGCATGAGACTGTCTCAGGTTTTTTCCTCCAGAAAATCTGTCTCCTTGGCAGATCTGCTGCCCAAAAAGCCCCCTCTGCAAACATTTCTGCTTATGGAAGTACTTTACAAGAAGGTGGCGGTTTAATTTCTAAGTATGAGTGAAGCTGCATATATGTTTTTATAACAGCAAATGTTTGTGGTTTAAATCTCTTCCTTTGGCATCACTTTTTTGTTTGGGTGAATCTGGGACAAAGAGACTGACCAAATTTAGGAAATAAATATTCTAAAAAAGTCACTTAAGGATATGCTTCTGGGGTGCAGAGGGTACATCTCTAGATCACCCGTCCTCCGTCTTGGATTTTGTTGATGCATTGCTAAGGAAAGTCCTGAATACATTATTGCTTTATGAAAATGGTTAAGCAAACACTGTTTCTGCTCTGCAACTATTATGGGCGCATAATTAAAAACTGGGCTCTTTGTTAGGGATTTTTGTTAAATCTTGTAGCCTAAGTGGTAAAAATATCTTACATTAGAGTTACTGTACACTGTATTCTGAGACTGATATTCAACTATTTTATGTAACAGCGTGAAGCTTCTACCTAAATTTTGGTTTTCTGTTTCAGATTAGACAAATTGCAGTAACAGATTATAGAGTTCCCATAGATGCCTTTCCAAGGAGTTCCTTTTTGCAGAGGTGGAGGGGAGGCAAGATGTTGGCATAGCTGTTGACCTGGAAACCTGCTATGCCAACATATTGTCATCTTTCCTGTCTGCTTGCGGCAGAGGGAAGTTCTGCATTGTAATGGGCATTTGGAACAGCTTTAGTCTTTATGGATAACTTGAAATGCCATTTCTCTGGCCCCGCTTTTGATTCAATGTGGCAAGTGTTTTATTAGTTGTATAACTACTGAAGGAGGGACAGGACCCGAAAGATTTTTTTGTTACTAAACAGCAAACAGCTTACTCTGAAAAAGTTAAGGTAGAGATGCAGTAAGAAAGGGGCTGGGGAAGCTTGGCGAGACTGTCAGGGGACAGGACAAGAACTGAATGTTTCGCTACCCAACCTGCGCATGTTCGCAGAGAGATTATGACTTGACAGTAGCGTGCCTAGCAGGAATTCCATTTACATGTATTTTCCCTAATTTTGATTATATACTCCTTCCCAATGTACTTTTAATGTTTGTACTTTCTGTTAAAAGCCATCTAGTAAAGGTACAAAAAACTAATGAGCACTTACTAAAGAAATGTTATAGCTGCATTTCACTGATTTGTTTCCAATATTCAAATAAGAAAAACAGTAAAACCTGATCTGGAAGAAAGTCTCCTGACTGGTGTACAGGCAGCCTCAGGAAAACTGTTAATTACATGAATAGTGAAATTTCTACGTGAATGATGTAATCACTGTATGTACTTTTTGTACATAGAATGTTACTTCACAAAATTAAGAGATTTGTGAAATGAGAGAATCTAGTCTTGAGCAGGAGTGGCAGTGCTACTTAAAAAGAACATAATGAAGCAGAGCTCTATTCCAGGTTGTGCACAATTGCAATAGTCCTGTTACACTCACAGCTCTTCATGTCACTCAGGTATTGAGTTCGACCTATATATGAAAAAAAAGAAGCATCTGTTATGACTAGGTTGTGTCATTGCCAAACCTAACTTTGGGTTAGTATCTGCAAACCACCATAACAGAACAATTGCAAGATAAATATTCCTATTGTTTTCAGCTCTGTAGTATTCAATTTTATTTAATCTCTACATATAATCCATGTGTCTGCAGGGGGAGGTCATGCAGATAACCTGTGAACTTCTTGATTTAGTATTCTAATGCATTCCTGATCAGAGAGAGCAAGCACGCTAAATATAGTTGTAGAAAATTCCGTCATTCTTGCAAACACACAGAATTCTCCTCTCCTGATCCATACTGAAATTAATTTGGTATATAAATAACAAGGTCTGAAGGCCCAGACACTTTACATTACTTTTGTGCATAAAGTAGGATGCATGACAGGTTTTGCAAAATAAAAGTTTCTGCCTGAAGAATAGTTTGCGTGCCCTAAGACGGCTTCGCTCACAATTCTTAAGTGTGACATATAGTCACAGTTGTTTTTTCTTTCCCTGCCCTCCTCTAAACTTGCAAGATTTTCAAAAGCTATTTGTATTCTTTTCAACTTACATTCGCTAAACACATGACACTGGAACGGTTTCTGTATTGTTTTTGGTCTCAATTTAGGTGCAGATAAAAGTCTGCTGAGCCTCAAGAAAGTAGTTGCTTTTTCCCCTTCCTTTGTGCTTATTAGGAAGAAAGAAGTTCTTTTACATTTGTGTACTAATATTTCATAGATGTTTTATGGCAGATCTTTCAGTTTGAGGTCTGTTTATGATGATGTTGCTGAATTGTGTAGTCTGTGTTGTGATAGAGCGGTGACCCTCAGAATAGTCTCACAGTTGTGGGAAAGCAGCCTCCTTGCTTCAGAGCTTTAAGTCTGTTGTGCATGACCTCACGAACCAACTAAATTAGAATAGGTTTCAAAAAAACACAGCCGAACCCCAAACTCCAGAAGACTTCAACTCCAAATTTAAGAGGAAAAAATTAATGTAATTCTGTTTGAGAATCCTCAAGTGTTTAGTAACATGCCAAAGAAAGACAGGTGAGCTGTTTCTTTTCAGGTTGGAATAACATTAAAAAAAAACCCAAAATCACTCTGTGAGTCAAATGTTCTTTGTCTGATCCTCCTTCCAAACAAATGTCGCTGTCACCATACAAACACATTACTCCTACCTCCCTACTTCAAGATGTTAAACAAGATGATTATAACAACTCAGGCAAGACATACTTGGGTCTGTACTGACATACAGGCTGGTGTTCTTAAACCCTTCACTCTGAAAAATATGATATTTCAAGAGCGGATCATGAAGAGATTTTTGTGTGGGTATTGACTGAACTGACTAAAGCCTTAACCAGTTAACTAGACACGGTGTAGCAGCATTAGTTACAAAAGACAGCGTGCTGTAGGATGCTTTTGATTGTAATCTTACATTATATGATACTATAAAATACCAGTTTGTTAGAAGAGGCTACTCCTTAGGTATTTGGTGAGTTTGGCATTTCCCTTTGCTGCTTTACACTGGATTTTATTCACGAATGGATTGGAAACCAAACATCACATCGTAACAAAGCATTCAGAATTTTTTGAGGTTTGCTGAACTGGGCCGAGAATTTATTTATTTTTTAAATATTCAGGAAAGTTTTGATTTCTGAAGAGTTGCATTTCAGCTGCACTGAAACCTTTTTCAGCTCCAGTTTTACACAATGCAATGTTTTAGTTATACACCTGTACTGTCTAAAGAGTGTAAACAATGCTGAGCCTTATCCTCAATAAACAACAAAGAAATAAGCATATTCTCTGAAGAGAGAGGAATTGCAGCAAAATCTTATTATTTCTGTTGGAAACAATTGCAGTGTAGACAGAGTGCAAAGGTGGTCCGGTATGTTCAGAAGAATGATAAACAGTGCAAACAAGAACAAAGAAAATGATCCATATCTTTCTTGCCAAATACAAGACTGGGCAGAATTAAAAGGCAGGAGAAGGCAAGGGCCTGAGGTGAGATTCTGACCTTGCTGGCGTCAGCATTACTACTGTTCCTTCCTTGTCTGGGATGAAGATACAGTCATGGAATTTAGTTCACTGTTTTGCAACTTCTCTTATGAACTACAATGCTTGCAAATGCTCTGGTACTGTCCTTCACTTACCATCCTAACAGATAGTCCTTGTTACTAGTGGTTGTATACTGTGCTCCCCCCTTGACACTGCAGTAGAGGGAACTTGGAGACCTCTTTGTGTTGCCAGAAAAGGATAGAATTTGTCCAGGAGGGGCCTGGGGAATGCCACACATGAGCACTCCACCAGGGACACCAGTGGGTGACCACCTCTAGTCATGAAGATTCAACAGCAGTTGGCAAGATCGGCTCCTCCAATTGTGGAAATATACTGTAACATAGGAAATTAGCACGGGATGGGGGGCAAGGTAATTGAAAACTAGTAACACAAGAGTATCTTCAGAAATAAGGGGAAGAGGAAGCAAGACTTTGCATCTTTATTGTTCCCCTTATCCTTCTAAATGGATTTGGCACATGGAAACTCTCTGACTTCACATGACTACATGTATATAGCATTGATTTTACTCTGCTCTGCTGCCTGGTAATTGCTGCCACAATGGAAACACGCAGTGAGGCAACAAAAGGGACAGTTGTTTCGTATTTTTGCGATCATAGCTCAAACAAAAACAAACAGTGTCTTTCAGTCTGTTGACTTTTCAGAAGAATAGCTGCAGAATTTGTTCTGGAAGACAAAGCTTTATCCTCATCTGGAGCAGCAGCAAAACTTCTCCAGAGGGAGATTATAACTATTCCCTCATAGCACACAGGGACCTACTGCGTAAGTCATAACAAGAAATGGGTCTCAGAACAAGCACTATATTGAAAGCCATTTGCCAGCCATGCGTGCTTCTTAGCTTGCAAATGTTTTCAGTAAATGACAAAAGATTTTGCTGGTCTGCCATAATGAGTGCAATTGGAAGTATAGAAGATGACAAGGTGATGTTCCACCTCAATTAGATAAATCAATTCATGTTGGTAACAGCTTCTTAAAAAAATCTCTTTGATAACCAAGTAATTTCTTAGATTACTTCCAGGAGCATACTCATACTAGTGCTTGAAGAATGCTCAGTTTTCAATAGCTCCATTGACAGATGTTCCCTAGCATTAAGTATTTTGGATATACTTAGAAGCAGTTTCATTCAAGGCTTCTACCAGCTCTGTAGAGCATGTCTGATCTTTAATCATTTAGGAATAAATTGTGTGGGTTTTGATAGATAGTTTCTACACTACTAACTGATTGTTAAGATTAGTTGCCTGTTTAAGTTGTGGTAGCTCAATTTTTATATTCACTGCTGCATTTGTGTTCTTTTATATCTGAAAAGTTTTCAGTGCTGAAATACATGCCTAAGTGGAGAGTAAAGAAAATGGGCATGATTTACTAGGAAACTGAATGAAACTCTCTACTTATTGCCATTCAAGGAAGAAAAAGTAGGATTATTTGGGAAGGACAAGACAAGGCACTGGAAAAAGTTGTCTGGAGAAGTGGATGCTTTGTCCCTCGAAGTGTCCAGGGCCAGGTTGGATGGGGCTTTGAGCAACCTGGTCTGGTGGGAGGTGTCCCTGCCAATGGCAGCGGGGTGGAAATAGATGTTATTTGAGATTCCAACTCAAACCATGCTGTGATAATAAGGAGAGTAGACTTGTTTGCTCAAGAACAAGAAGGAACTAGAGGAAGGTTGGCATATACAGAAGAAAAACTGTTTCAAAGCTCTTACTTCCTTTTCCATCACCTGATGAAATTTGCTTGTATCTGCTGCTAACCTGTGTACATGTGTGTATGCAGAAAGGTTTATTTCCTGATTCATAGCTGGATAGCGCTGTGTGTGTGTGCATAGTAGCAATTCTGAAACATCTTGGTAAGGATATAAATGTATTTTAAAACTGATAGCACAAAGCCATTCTTCAGTTAACTTTCCCACCTCAATATCAGTCTCTCTTGAAACATAAAAACCACAAAAAAAGTACAATGCCTTGGTTTGAGAGCACCAGGATAAAAGCTCTCTGCAGCTCCTGGCACACAGGACCATCACAATGGAGAAAGAGGGGCAGCTGTGGCTATGGGGAAGAGGATGGCTTAGGTGACCCAAACAGACCAATCTCGGTGCTCCTTCCCATGTGCTCAGTATAAAAGGGCCCCAAGAAGAGCCCTGGGGGCTGTAGGGCTGGAATGGTTGTTGTTTGCTGTGCCTCACCTCTCCCGGTGCTGCTGGTGTTCCTGCCTTCTGTTTTCACACTGCGGAGGAGCACTGCTCCATGGGGCAGGTCGCCTTCTCCTGTCTCCCCAGGTGGGAGCAGTGCAGCCAGCGACAGTGGACTGTCGTGGGGACTCGGGGCTCAGGTGCTCCTGTCCGCTACTGAGTCCAGTCTGGGACTTCCCTGCCCAGGACCTGGTCATCCATAGGGCACGGGTTCTGCATTAACGCAGTCTCTTGTACCTTTGAATGTATGTGTATACTTGTATAATATCTGTACATAGTTCAGCTTCGTCATTGGTATTGTTAGTTGCTTGGGTTTTTTTCATTAAACTGGTTCTGGTTTTTTCTGACCTTAGAGTCTCTCTCCCTGGTTCACCTGTGATTCTCCCCTGGGAGGCTGGTGGGGGCATCATAGGGAGCATCTGCCAAAGTTTAGTGGCTAGCCCATCCTTCAAGACAGAAATAAACATCTTTTTCATTCCCTTACACAGCACAAAAAGGAGTACCTACAATTCCTGTGAAGTAAGTCAACATTTCTTACATCCCTGTTTTACAGTCAAAAACCTGGTAAATCATATAATTCATAAGAAATTATTATTAAGAGCACAAGAAGTTGCTCAAATGTATCTTGAAATGCCTATTGTTCCTTATGAAGTGTGCATCTGGACTAATTCTTGCTAAGGTGGCACTTCTTCAGCCGATATACTGAGTTTACTGAGGTTCACCATCAGCTTATCTGGGTTCCTGGCTACTCACTTATGCAGATATCCCATTTCCAGGCATAATATACATAATTAACAAATTGCTGTGATTGTTTCTCTACCAGTTGCTAAACTCTGCTCCAGTATTCCAACAAACACTACACACACTCCTTCCATCTTCTGCTGACTTTATAGAATTGAATGCAAGAATTCATTTGTATATATATTTAACCATGCTTGGATGAACATATTCTCATAATGAATCACAGAATCACAGAATGATCAGGGTTGGAAGGGACCTCAAAAGATCACCCAGTCCAGTCCCCCCACCAGAGCAGGGTCACCCAGGACAGCCACACAGGAACGCGTCCAGACAGGGTTTGAAAGTCTCCAGAGCAGGAGACTCCACACCCTCTCTGGGCAGCCTGGGCCAGGGCTCTGGCACCCTCACAGGGAAAAAGTTTTTTCTAGTATTTTTGTGGAACCTCCTGTGCCCCAGCCTGTACCCATTGCCCCTTGTCCTGTCACTGGACATCCACGAGAAAAGCCTGGCTCCGTCCTCCTGACACTCCTCCGTGATATATTTACAAAAATGAGTGAGGTCACCCCTAAGTCTCCTCCAAGGTGAAGAGACCCAGCTCCTTCAGCCTCTCCTTGCTAGGGAGATGTTCCACTCCCTCCATCATCTCTATGGCTGCGCTGGACTCTCTCCAGCAGTTCCCTGTCTCTCTTGAGCTGAGGGGCCCAGAACTGGACACAACATTCCAGATGTGGCCTCACCAGGGCAGAGCAGAGGGGCAGGAGGACCTCTCTCGACCTACTGGCTACTCCCCTTCTAACACACCCCAGGATGCCATTGGCCTTCTTGGCCACGAGGGCACACTGCTGGCTCATGGCCATCCTGC
Organism: Apaloderma vittatum; assembly: GCF_000703405.1. Lineage (NCBI taxonomy): Eukaryota > Metazoa > Chordata > Aves > Trogoniformes > Trogonidae > Apaloderma > Apaloderma vittatum. The sequence continues at coordinate 1,707 of NW_009692879.1, read as the reverse complement.
TGCCCACCAGCACCCCCAGGGCCCTTTCCCCTGCGCTGCTCTCCAGCAGGTCAGTCCCCAACCTGTACTGGCACATGGGGTTGTTCTTTCCCAGATGCAAGTCTCTGCACTTGCCCTTGTTGTATTTCATTAAATTGCTTCCTGACCTACTCTCCAGCATTGCAATGAAGTAAGTCATGAAGCAGGTCAAAAGAGTAGAAACACCCATCCAGAATCTGGGTGACAGGGTAGGTCTCCAGTGCAAGTGTTACTTCTGATCAGGAGTGGCTTTGCAAAACCTTCCTCTGGGAAGCTCTGCACGTGCTTTACCTAAATGTCCATACCTGATGTAATGATCCTATAAGATTGCATCCTTTTTTAATAGTCCTCTCTTTGACTTTAGGAGGGGTAGAGAAAGGATGAAGATGCTAATAATAAAGACATGATATCCATAACTTCAGTACCGGTAAGAAAGGTTATTTGGGTGACTGATTTCGTGCATACTACTTACCTTGATCTTGTCTCTTCAGTTCCTGGCATATAGCTCTTCAGAGCAGCGTTTCCATTCCAAAACTGGGACAAAGTTATTTCCAAAGGCAAAAAGTCTCCACCGAGTAACCAGCACCCTCTTGTGTTCGTGGTGTGCAGAGACCCTGCTCCAGCTAACTCCGGAGCCTCACTGCATCTTCACATGCTCCGAATCTGACGCGACAGCAGGAACCTGAAGGCTCATGCGTTTTTCTCCAATAGCTGACTATTGCCCGAACAGGAAAGTAGTAATTAGCACAGCTATAAGTACCTCACATATTAATCTGTGCAAACACCGTCAGAAATCTTTGATCTGGATGACTTTCACCCCAGCGTTTCTTTGGAGCTACCATCACCTTTCTAGGAAGCACGAAATTTACTCAGAAAAAAAGGAGTTTACACCATGTCTTCAACCGAAAGTAGAAAGCTGTCAATGTGCTCTTCAAATCTCCAACACTTCACCTGTTAAGGGTTTATGAGATGTAAATTGCACAAGAAATGTGCGATAGCAAAGAAATTACATAAGGCAGACCCAAACAGAGCAAATATATAATTTGGCTGGCATACAGAATGAGTACCTACATAAAAGCACAACTCATGCAATTGATCTGTTCTTTTATTTCAAAAATAAAGAGGACTGTCAGCCCCTAAACTTTAAGTTAAATATATTGTTCATTTTTTATTTCTTCATACAGAAAATCAGAATTGTGTATAGTTTGTAAGCAGTTATCTGCACAAAGTACTCAAGAGCTGTAGAGTTTACTAGACAACTGCTATTTTTGCAGCTTTCCAAAATCCTCCTACAGAATTAGGTAATATACACTGTTCTTATTCTGCAGCAGTGGTTCTCCAAGAATCCACCATTATGATCATAATTTTCTGTTTAATTCTATAGGTTTCTTGATGAATAAAGAAGTTGGTTCAAGTATTTTGCACATGAATAAAACCATATTTTATCAGACTTTTCATTAGTGCTTGTACATGTAGATTTTTGTTCTCGTTGCTATCTGAGTCTTGAATAACTTTTCCACAGAAATTTATTCTTAAAATTAGGTAAATATGAATCCCAGCTAAATTTGCAAAGTGACAGATATAAAAAGATGTGTAAGATTATGTAGTGAGACAGTTGAATACACATGAAATAAATTCTGGAGAATATGAGAAGCAACAGTAGTGCTGAATGCACTCATGAGTATATAT
>NW_009692878.1:6377-34556 GCF_000703405.1 Apaloderma vittatum | reverse complement strand
ATTATATTATATTATGTTAATATTTTAACAACAGTAGCAACAACAACAACAACTAATGCTAATGCTAATAATATCACTGATTGGAAACACAGATCTTGCTGAAGGAAGGGTTGTACTGAATTATGATAAATTCTAAGATCTATGGGATATCCCACAATTGATAAACAGCTCAGTGAAAAACATTTAAACAATACATTACATTTACGTTTTTAGAATTTTTTTAAACTCTATTTTTCTCTCTTTGCAGGCATGAACTCAGAACAGAGATCTTTAACTAAGCCTTGACTGAAAACACAAAGAAGAAATATCACAAATATGACCTAGTTTTTTTTTCAGTAAACAATACTTCTATTTTGTCCTTTAACTTCTATTTTTTCTTCTGTATAATGCTATATTTTATTGCTTTTATGTAAGTGTAATTATGAAAAATCATGCAAATTTTAAAACACACTAAATTTTGCAGAGTACTAAACTACAAAATTTAAAGAAGATTTTTTTTCAACTTTTGTAGTTCTTTTTGTGAATGGTAGATAATAAAGAAGCCTGATGTTGCCTCTGACTACACAGAAGCACTCAAACTGTATAGTCGATTGTATCGAGCATTGTACTTTTACCAGATCCCAAAATATATTTAAGGTTACTCCATTTAATGAGTGCATAAAACCCCCACATATTTATCACAAAAGGAGATTTTAACTGGAGGTAAAACTGACAATCTGGATAGGTTTTCAAAATTATGGTTGGATTCGGTATTAACTCTGCATTTAATTGACTATATTAGAGTAGCTCAGTGTGATGTGTAGATATTTTATCTAATATCTATTCCTCACTTTTGCATACTTTCTGAGTACTTTCATCCATTTTCATATACTTTTATCCTATTGTTTTAAAGTAGCAGAAATCAATATACAGCCAGAACTGCAAAAGCTTTCTGTTAGAAGTCTTTGTCCTTTGAACTTTGTGAAGAAACAGACTTTGAAATTGTCCATAACACTCTTCGCTGCAGATTCTTTTTGCTGATGGTTTGGGTTTTCCTTTGAGTTTTAGTGTTACATATTATTAGATATCAGAAGGAGTTGCATGATTTTAAAGTCAGATTTTTTTTTAATCTTAGTGCAGCTTTCCATGATCTGAAAACAGAAAAAAAACCCCTCAACCTTAAAATACATTTAAAATGGGACAAGATATACAAAGGAGTGCAAAATTAAAATTAAAATAACATGTGAAAAAAGAGACTTTTTAAAATTTGCCTTTTAGTTCAGGAAGTATTGCTTTAGGTTCCAGCTGATACTGCTTATATTAAGAATTTAAATGTCAAGAGGCAATGAATTTAGTGTGCATGTAAAGATAGAAAGAGGTTTTTTAAGTATATAAACAGCAAATTTCAAGCTATTTGCTTTAAACATGTATGAATATTTATAAACTTAGTTGTTACTGAGCACAGTTTATAATTGCAGAGCCTGTAGGGCTCACCAGAGACAGGAAGCATGACTTGAGGACCTGTAGAATGAATAAAAATGTGTTTGGAAAAAAAGTCTAAAATGAGTTTGGGGAAGCACAGAGAGGAGATCAAGGATATAACTGTGAAAAGGTCTGATGATTACATGGAAGGAAGATGCTGTACCAGGCATCAGACTTTTGCTATTGAGACAGAAAATGGGGAATGGGACACTGGGGAAGTGTAGTATCCCACACTGTACTGAGGGCTTGACAGAAGATACAAGGGAACGTACCTGGAATTCAGGAGGGCAACACAAAGCTGGGTACAAATGAGTAGAACCTGAAAGAAGGAGTAGCTTCCAAGATTGGATGGGATACTGAAGTAAAGATGTTTCAGGAGCAGCAGAAATGGTAGTAGAGCTGGAAATCAAAATGTGGTCCTTGAGTAGCGATCAGAAAAATAAGAATGTCTTAACAATATATAGATCAAGGAGAAAAAAGCACAAATTATTGAACTTGACTTTAGCAATCATTCCAAATAATTTCACTTCAAGTTTTGAGATGTGCAAGAGTAACTATACCAAATCTGAAGGGAGGGTAAATGTAATTTAAGGTTTAATGTAAATATATTTGGTGGTGAATGCTGAGCATTTTTAGACTGTTTGCCTCTATAAAACTGCATTCAATCTTAAGGTTGATTAGCGCTTAGCAAAAAAATACCGCAAGGAGCATAGACAAAAATAATCTTAAAAAAAAATCTGCGAACATTTTTTAATAGAGTAGCATTTATGAAATCTTTTAAAAGATACACTACTAGGCAAGATTCCAAGGAAAGTTTTTAATAATGACAAGGTGCTGCAGTGCGATAGCATTCTACTTTCATCAGTGCCTAGTGTCTTTAATAATGCATTTTGATAGAGCCGTATTAGATAGTCCTACAAACATTTTTAGTCACCAAGTGCTTGGAACTATGTCAGAAGCTTTCCCTAGAAGGTACAGGTGCTAGAAACTGCTCAACCCCATTTCTCTGAAGGTTTTGTACATTTTTTTTCTATCCTGGAGTCTTTATATTTTTAGATCAGTATTTTAAATCATTATCTTCCAGCAAGATTTTACATGACAGAACTTGTGTTTGCAAACCACAACATGCCTCAGTTTTCAACTCAAACATTCAAATATATTCAGAAGTTTGAACTGAAAACAATATATGTATATAAGAAAAAATACTCATAACAGACAGCTAACGATAAATTCTGTTAAAAAGTCACCCAAAAAAGCAAGACTTGGTGTACTAATTATGAAAACCTTTGCCAGTTCGTTTACTGGAAACAATCATTCAAATCAAAACCTACATCTTTTAACATATTTCACTTGTGCCTAAATGTGTTTACATTCGGGTACACTTCTTGGACTAGTCCACTGGTTCATGATCCTGGGGATTTATTGGGTAGCATCCTCATTTCTAAAGAACTTTCATGTTGTATTTTTCCTCTGTAGAAATCAAGTAACATGAGAAAATGGGAAGGAACTGGTATGTCACTGATCTATTCCGGACATACATAGATTTGAGATATGGTCTCATACAGAAAGAGAATTTTTTCTTATCCTAACAGAGGAGTTGAATATGCATTTTATGATCTTATCCTGGGACTACTTTTGGTATCTTCTTGAATAGTAATGATTGATATGGTCTCTCAGCTTGGTTACAGAGAAAAAGAGTTAGTGACGTGTAAGTATATATCCTAAGTGTGAATGTGTATGTGTGTACATGCATCTGTCTGTCGAGCTATCTGTCTTTAAGGGTGTGTTCATGTTTGAACATAAGCAAATAATTTTGTACAAAAATGCATAGGAGAGTCAGTTACAGGTAACGTCCTGAAAGTTCTCTCCTAAAATTCTAAATCCTTATATCAATTCCCTGTGTCTACAAAGAAATTCTGATGATACTAAATAAAATCTAGACTAATTTTTTTTTTTAATCTGTAATAGTTGATCCACTTCTCCAATAAAATAAAAAAGAGAGAAGAAAGAAAAGAAAGGATGTCTATGAATGTAAAGACATGGTTAACAATACATAATAAAGGGTAACAGGATAAAAACTTGTCACATATTACTGAGTAGGGCATCTTAAATCATGACCTTTGGGCAGTAAAAAAAAGTTGTTTTTCCTAAATATTCAGTTTAGATTCCTATCTGCTTTACAGAAGATTTGACTTCTGACTTACTGTGTGTCCTCGTGAGTAAAAAGCTAGTCCAAATTAGCTTCCTAAGTTATCCTACTCACTTCTGTTGAAGCTGCTTTTTAGTGGAATAACCTGGTTCCCAGTTTCCACATCAGTTGACAACAAAACTCTCAAATTTTCTGCTGTTGACTACATTTTTTTTATTATATCAAATGGGTTTAGATAATTTTGCAGACATAGATGGTTTTGTAATTCTTTTTGTGAAAATCTGTGACTTTTTGAGATGAAAAGGACAAAATATTTAATCATTTTCGTTTTGTGACCAATGTTTTGTATTGTCCTTCCATTTTCTTATACACATTTTTATGTTGTCTTCCCTCAAAAGTATTAGGAAGTGATAGGAAAGCTGCCCTCATTTGCTATACTATCAATGCAATGTTTTGTCACTGCCAGAGGCGTTCTTTGATTGCTATCTGAACCAGATTCTATCAACATCTTTGGGGCATGTAGACCATGTCTATACTTATTTATTAACACACATCACAGTGCTCTACAGGGCTCTGATCTGTGATCATGCTGCCAAGTAGCTGCTTGGAGCATGCCCTTATCCCTATCTCAGCTGTTTCCCTGGATTTCATTTCACTTCATTTTAGATTTATACAGTGAAAAATCTACCACTAGAATTAGTTTTCTGGATGTGAATTTTTTCTGCCAAGCCATGACTGGTGTCTACAAAGGACATGTTGATTTTTTTATGGTCACTAATAAGTATTGGCTCAAGGTACCTCACAGAAACCCGGGAAAATATACTGTCTCGAGATCAGTATTTTAAAACTCTCAATTTGCAGACAAAAAGAAATGTACTTTATTGAAGTAAAGAAGAAGTTGACAGTAAGAAAGAAAATAAATAGTATAATGTGTGATAACCACATAAATAGTTTCCAATATAAAATAACAATCAGATGAAAATCAAATTCTTGGTAAGCCATCTGCTAGGACATCTCCTTAACTGTTGCATTTTTTGATAAAACTATTGCAGCTGCCAAATCACAGAGCTCTGTCACCTGTCTTGCTGCCTGTGTTCGCTGCCAGCAAAGTCTCATACAATCTGCTGCTGATAAGTAGTGTTAAACTGCTGGCTATCCAACATGGAGAGTTGTATTTAGGTTTTAGTATTCTATTTTTTGAGCTGAAGTAGGTAAACATAGTCTTCATAATTATGTATGCTGCTTGCTGCACAAAGTCTTCTAAACCAGATATTTTCAGTCTTCACACTTCTGCACTCATCTAGTCTGCCCTGAAATTTCATAGGAAATATTTTCAACATGACTACACTGATTCTTATGAAAAAGTAATTTGAATTTATTTATTTATTTATTTTTCCTACTGGTTTACAGCACAGTGCTGTTCCCCTTCTGGCTCTCCAATATTCTTGAACTTCAAAACTCTTCTTCAGTATCTCAACCACTAGGCTTACACAAGGGAAGTAATTTCTAGACTAGAACTTTTTTGGTTTAAATATTTATAATAGAACAATGTGAACTGCACTACCAAAGTGCTTAATACTCTCCAGAGAGTATGAAAACGTCTGTCTGATGAGATCAAATGCAGAAGCCAATAAGCTGGTCATCTAAACTTAGATAATATGAATTGAATCCAGATGACAACGTGATATCTGTTTCTTGAGTCAAATATGAAAAAGAAAAACATTCCAAGGCTATCTGACACACATGTAGGAAATGCAGCAGGAAAGAGAATGCACTGAATTAGAAGTTAAAGTCCCATTATCTTGAGATCTGAAATGAATACTATCATGATTTTACAGTTTTTACTGTCTTCTATTGTTTAGCCTTTCTGGATAGACATAACAGTTTTCTGTGTCTTACTGTGTGTTGTGCAGAATGGAAATTTGTGGATCTGTAAGTACTACAGCAATGAAATTTTAATTAATAAAACTCATTACAAAAAATTATACTATTAATGAATGTAGTGAGGGGTTCTTTCATTTTTCTGTGAGCAGCTATACTTGACTTACAATACCAATTTTAAAACAGAAATTAACAAGGTAAGTATAATGATATCACTATGAATTGCATGTAATTATTTTTTAAAGAAAAAGGAGGGCTATTGTAAATGGAAACAGATCTCTCTCTTTCTTATCTCACTTATACTTTGTTTCTTATTAATTCCAATCTCCCTAATCATAAAAGCAATCATAAAAGCAATTGGTAGATGTCTCTACCACAGGGCACAACCTTGAACAAATTCTGAGAGAGAAACACCGGGGTTTTGTTTTCCGTCTTTGTACCCAGACAGGTTCCTGATTCCCATAAATCTTGTAGCTCTACTAAGTCACATTTAGGCGACTGGGGGCCAAAACTGCTAGCTAGGAAAGGGAAATCTAAAAATAAGAAAGATTACTTATCATCTTCAGTTCCCATCACAGAACGGAAATACATTGCAAATATCACTGACTGGGCTGAGACAGGAAAATCTTTCAAGAGAAATTTTTCTCTGTTATTCTAGCAACTCAGATATGTCTTTTTAATCTAGTGGATGACTAATAGTTCATTTATGTAATAATTAAAGCTTTGTTCAGAACAAAATGAAGTACTTAACAAAAAAAACCCAAACGCCTGGAAGACGTCATTTATTTTCCACAGTTTCTTAAAGAAATCAATGATTGTTGGGAAGTAAATTGTTAACTCCCGCAAGATTAGAGTTTTATCAGGATTTATGCAAATACTACTGAATTTGCTACAAGTAGAAATATGAGTATATTCATATATAAAATTTTTTTTTAAAAAAAATACTACAATGTGTGATTGTCCTTTGACAGCATCTGAGGTGATGCAAAATGGTTTTCAACCTTTTATTTTTAAGTGGAAATAGCATTAGATTACATATTTGAGATTTTTTTCTTGATTCATCTATTTTTGGGGTTCTTTTGAAATTAGTGGACTTTTTTGAGTCAGTGAAAACAGATCTAAAACTGGAGAATATGATGACCTGAGGCACAGGAAAATTTCAGGAAGGTATTTTTTTTTTCAATTACCTGTAAATCTATTTGTTCTGTAAACACAGAGAGACTACAGTTCCCTGCTATAATCCTTAGAAATTTAGTCTGACTTTCCCCATCCTATTCGCTATTAGTTCTACACAACACTGTCAGGGCCACCCTCTTATTTTTGTCAAAATAAGTAGGACTTTTTTTCCCCCTTAGGTTTTGCTTTCTTTCTTATAGTCAAAGAATGGTAAAGCAAAAATACAACAAATTTTTAAGTTATCACTCTGAGCATGAAATGCACATCACTTAGAGCAGCTGATTGTTTAAAAAATAGATGCATATGCTATTTGATTTTCTGTTCACTAGAATGACTTTTCCTTTCTTAACAAAAATTCTCTTTTGATCTTTCTCAGAAAGGCAGTAAAAGTCTTTTTTTAGGAACACTTGAAACCCTCAATAGATGCTGATTTTTCCACAACATCTGCCATGTTCCTATTTTTCCATGCTGAACAGACATTTTTTAAAAGTAAATGCAGAGCAAACCAGATTTTGCTAAACCTTAATTAGCATTTTTATAAAATACTTCACCCATAGAATTTAATATGAGAAGTCTTTATGGCATAACAAGTTTAGCCCAACAGTAGAAGTTGTGTTATCATCTTCTTTGTCTGCTGGGTAGGGACTGTAGCCTTGATTTAACCTCTCATATGCTTTAAAGCTAAATTTTAAACCAAAGCAAAGCTGTCATTGCTACTAATACTAAGCCAGTGAAAACCTTACATTGTCAAGCACTTTTTACAAGAGACACTCAGTAGCGAATACTTTGTGCTGTACATCCTGGAGGCTTTGTAACTCAGGGGGAAGGTTTCCTGCATGTTACACTGATATAGATAACTCATGTTCATATCAACAGAATTAGTCATAAAGGTAGTCTATATAAATTATTTAGGCAGAAAATTATATTTACAATAAAGTTTTATTTTCCTTCATGATGTAACACCTTTCTAAGAATAATTTCTGCGTGAATAACAAAAGCCCCCTAAATCTTCACAAATACAGCACTCACATGAGCATTTCTTTTTCCTAATTGAAGCAGCCACAATAATTTGAAATGTGTTTATTGACATTCACTTTATTCTCACTGTCACATGTTCCCACATTCATCTAGAAGTTATTATGAGCACCAAGATTCACTTGCCATGACATGATGTAATGATATGCCCCTGGCCAGTGGCCAGATGCCCACACAGCCACTCTATCACTCCACTTTCTTTGCTTGACAGAGGGAGAAAATATATTGAAGGGCCCATGGTTTGAGATAAGGACAGGGAGATCACTCATATCTAACGTTCCAGGCAAAACAGACCCAATTTTGGGGAAATCAGTTAAATTTATTAAAGAACAAATCAGAGAAGAGTAGTGAGAGATAAAAAATAGATCTTCAAAATAAAACCCAAAAACACCTTCCCCTCTTCCTCCTCTTCCTCTCGGGCAAACACATCAATCCCAGTTTATCCACCTCCTTCCTCTGAGCAGCTCAGAGGGACAGAGAACAGGAGTTGTGATCAGTTCATCCCATGTTGTCTTCACTGCTTATTCTTTGTCTGGGGGGAGGATTCCTCACTCTTCTCCTGGGCCATTGTGGGGCCCCCTTCATGGGAGACAATCTTTACACACCCTTCTCCAATGAGAGTCCTCTCACGACGGGCAATCTGTCCCAACATGAATCTCTCCATGGAGTGCAGTCCTTCAGGGAGAAACTGCTCCAGTGTGAGTCCCCTGCGGCATCACAAATGTCCCACTAGCCAACCTGCTCCAGCGTGGGCTTCTCTCTCTCCACAGGCTATAGGCTCTGGTAGCAACCTGCTCCAGCATGGGCTTCCCATGGGATCACAGACCCCTTCAGGCATCTGCCCACTCTGGTGTGGGGTCCTACATGGGCTACAGGTGGACATCTATATCTGTTACACCCATGGGCTGCAGGGGGACAGCCTGCTTCACCATGGTCTTCACCACGGTCTTCACCACGGTCTTCACCACAGCCCTAGGGAATCTCTGCTCTGGTGCCTGGAGCACATACTCCACCCACTTATTCACTGACCTTGGTGTCTTCACATATTCTCACTCCTCTCTCTCTCTGCCAGTTGTTGTGTGGTGCAGTTCTTTTTTTCCCTGCATCTTAAAAATGTTTTCACAGAGGCGTTCCTACCCTATCATCACTGATAAACTTAGCATTGGCTGATCAGCATTGGCTCTATCAGACTTAGGGTAAGCTTCTAGCAGCTTTTTGCAGAAGCAACCCCTACAGCCCCTCCACCACTGAAATCCAGCCAGGCAAACCCAATTCACATGAGAAAGGTAATATTAAGTCTTGGTTCTCAAAAATCTCATTAATTCATCTCTGGTCAGACAGTTTAATGAAGAGAACCACTTTTAAGCGGATATATGATATACAGAAGAACTTGATAGTGCTCAAATAAGCTTCCACTGAAGCATCTCTTGACCTGCAAAGGTATTTTGTCAATATCGTTGTGAGGGTCAGAGGCAAGAATTCCAAGGCAGCCATGGTGAGATAATACTGCCATATTAATACTTTATGCAGAGTGTGCCATTTTTATTTCGTTCTAGAAGAATATTTCAAAATCATAATTTCCTTAATGAATCTTCTGTTTAAATATCTTTGTGATGTATTTTAACAGTTCTAAAGAGTGGTGATATTATGCTGAAGTAAATGAAGAAGCCAATTTTTTTCCTAATTTAATTTTAGAAAATATACAGTTTACCAGACAAAATAGGAGTGATTCAAACCCAGTAAAAAAACACTTCTGATGTGAAAGATTCAGTGACTTTTAAAATTACAGTTTTATTTCTAGTTAATCTCTAATTAATTGCTGAATGACATAAAAAGTTTTATTTCTGCTATTATGATGAAGTTAACCATTTTAACTGGCACAGTTTAAAATAAAACAAAGACAAGGAAAAGAGAACTCAGTACAGTCAGCTGATGAATTCTCATCAAATTTCATTGTTCCTGACAGTGAATGAATATTAAGAATATTCTAACATTTCTATCACATTTTTTTAATTTATTTTGCATGTTTTATAAGACAAAATGCAACTTTTATAATGATGATGAAAAGATATATTTAGTATTTTGTTCAGCTTCCTTCATTTCTTCTCTCATTGATATTTACTTCTATAAAAGTAACTAAATAGGAATCTTTTCCAATTTTTTTCTCCCCAGGCAATCTTTTTATATTGACAGTATATTCTTAAAAGGAGTGTGTGGGAATCCCAGTTCTGAATCTTTTTGGAAGTGGTAACAATTTTAAGTTTAATCTCTGCATTTCTAAAAGAAATTCTGTGCAAAATAATTATATTTCTATGTTACAGAACAAAAAATGGGCCAATGCAAACTGCATGACCTTCAACAAGTCAAAATGCAAGGTCCTGCAGCTGCGTCGGGCCAATCCCAGGAACAAATACAAACTGGATTTAGAGTGGTTTGAGACTAGACCTGAAGAGAAGGACTTGGGGGCGTTGGTAGATGAGAAGCTCAGCATGAACCGACACTGTGCTCATGTGGCTCAGAAGGCCAACCACATCCTGGGATGTGTCAAGAGAAGCGTAGCCAGCAGATCAAGAGAGGTGATTCTCCCTCCTTACTCTGCTCTTGTGAGACCCCACCTCGAATACTGCATCTAGTTCTGGTGTGCCCAGCGTAAGAGGGACATAGATCTGTTGGAGTGAGTTCAGAGGAGGGCCACAAAGATGACCCTGGGGCTGGAGCACTTCTACTATGAGGATAAGCTAAGGGAACTGGGATGGTTTGACTGGAAAAGAGAAGACTCTAGGGGGACCTAATAACTGCCTTCCAATACCTGAAGGGAACTTACAGGAAGGCTGGAGAGGGACTTTATACAAGAGTGTCCACAAGGGACAAGGGGAAATGAGTTTAAATTGAAGAAGAATAGATTTAGAGTGGATCTTAGGAAGAAATTCTTCAGTGCGAGGGCGGCAAGACTCTGGCCAGAGAAGTTGTGGCTGGCCCCTCCCTGGAGGTGTTCAAGGCCAAGTTTGACAGAGCCTTGAGCAACCTGATCTAGTTGAGAGCATCCCTGCCCATAAGGTTGGATTAGAGGGAGATTGGATTAGACAATCTCTTAGGTCTTTTCCAACTTAAGCCATTCTATGATTCTATGATTCTATGATTCTATGATTCTATGATTCTATGATTCTATGATTCTATGATTCTATGATTTTCTTCCATCAATTCTACTTTAGGTGAAAGTTGCCTTTTATCTCTGAACTAAAACTGTTCCTAACAGTTGATTTCTTTTTCCTTGTAAAAGTTTCCTCAGTATACACTATACGACCACTAGCGAGGTGACTTCATATCCAGCTCTTAAATGTTGACAGATCCTTATCTTTTCCTGAGTTCTTATAGATACCCTCTCCTTTATTATGCTTATTGACAAGACAGTTAAGGGATGTGCTTCTGTCAGCAGGTGCTTAACAGCTAGTACAGCCAGACTGTGGGTAGGCTGATGAGGAAACTTCTTTCACAGTTCTTTGTTGGTGGTGGTTGGGCTGTTCTTTGTTTCCTTTAGTGGTCGGTTCTGTGTTCTCTTTTGTTTTGTTTTCTCCACAAATATTTTCAGCTTATTTTCACATGGAGGTTCTGGAAAAAGACTGTTCCTCTTCCTCTCTCCTAGGAACAACTGAGGAGTCGCTGGAACAGGAATTAGATTTCTGGAGAGCCAAAGGGTTTCCTATGTTGGGAAATCCCTCATTCAATTAAAATTCGTTCTGAAATGTCTTTTTAATTAAGCTTGCTCTCTGCAGACTAGTTAGCACACTACACAGGTACTAGTCTATAGTAGTAAGGTACTGAAAAACAGTACTTCAGTAATATGCGTTTCCCCTCCAAGAGTAATACATGCTTAGTTTTCTAGTGCACCGATCTATTCTAAAACCTAATGTATGACTAATATTAAAATGATGTAACTTAGAAAATGATTGAGCCTGCACTTACTTATTTCAGTCTCTGTTTATTCTGTTTCTGAAAACATTTGGAACTGTTATATGCCACAGACTCTTCCAAACTAAACAAAAAATCAGGAAGGAAATTAGGAGCTATACCGGTAAGATAAAAATTAAACTATCGTGACATACTGGAAGTAACATGGATTTTAACTTAAATAATTAATTTCTACAGAATAAGGGAAAAGATGAAACATCATATATGTGAAATCAACTTTACTAAAAATGAAAAAAATAGAAATTGTATGACACAAACATCCTTTAAATCAGAAATGCCTTTCTTTTGATATTTCAATGCATGAAGGCATGTACATTTTTGTTTCTCAGTTGGACATTCTGATTGAATGAGCTGAATCACTTCACTACTACAAAATTGTCACAACTTAACAAAACATATTTTAACCAAAGCACTCTGAAAGCAACTTATCTGGAAATTCAAGTACAAACTGAAAACTTGCATTAGAAAGGAGTGAATCTTATTAAAGTAATCACAGATGAACCCTGTGGAAAGAAATTCTAACTATGAAGAAGTAAAATCAGGTAAAATCTCATGAATTTTTGCAAGTTGTTGACAAGGCAACCATTAAAACAATGCACATGTGTCTGAACATCCCCAGCTGGTGGAAAAACAGTCAAGAGATGAAAGTGCAATGTACTCAGGAAACAGAAAACCAAGCTACCAGAAAAAACCCAACCAAACAAAAAAAATCCAAAAAAACCCACATGAAATTGTCACTGTAATATAACAATGTGTAACATTAGGATGTTTATTTCTCAGTATAGCTGACAAAACTTATATGGGTGTAAGATGGTTAATCAAATTCAACTATAAAATATGCCTTTCTTTTCATAACTGCCATTAAAATCTGTACCAATTGACCAGAGAGCTCAAAGAATACTTTGAGTACCTAAAAATAAAATAAACTATACTCCTACAGAGAAATACACTCATTTGTAATCAAATCTTGTCACCATGGTGATGGTGGTCTTCAAATTATGAATCCATGAATCACCTTAATCATGTAATTCCTTTTGGAACAAAAGGAAAAGAGTAATTTTTGGAATTTCTGTCATCATAACCAACAAATATATGAAGACAAGACAGACATAAATGATGTGTTTCAGTGATTCAGACAACTGGCTCAAGGAATTATCTCAGATCTTTTTGCTTCTCTTCTGCAATGAACTACATGCATTCTGTATTTTGTCTCCTCCTCATTTCCAAATCCACCCGTCTGTGTTCTTTCAGCAGTATCAGGAGTTTGGTGCAATTATATTTAATGTGCTAGGTATGCTGGGCAAAGGTTCTCAGATAGTATTATAATTGGTGTTTCTCAAATATGTGGTCAAGATGCTTTGCTAACATGCTCAGAGTTGAATTGTTCACAAAATGAAGGTCTTTTTCACCTAAAACAGATTTTGTGAGTTTTGTTTTTTTCCCCTTTCTTTGCTAACCATCATGTCTGTCTTCCAGAAAATAATGAAGCCACTAACTGCATAATTAGTAACAACAAAACACTAAATAAGTGCATGCCTTTATGAAGACTCGAGTATCAGTAGTTAGCTACTCTATTTGATCCATGTAAGTTTGTCTGATTTCATAAATAGGCACTTAACAACAAAATATATCATTTAATAGCATTATCCATTTAGGCTGGAAAAAACCATTCCTATGACTCTTCATATGCAAATATCTAAAATGTACAGATCTGCCACGGAAGAAGTCCCATCCTGAAAGATCAAACATATTAACCCAACCACATTATTTAGATATAACAAACATTTTCAGATTATATGTAACCATAGAATCACATCTTTACAGAACAATTTAACTTGAGTGGAACTTTTGGACCTCATGTGGTTCAACCTTCTGCTTAAACTGTGTCTAACACCAAGGCAAATGGCTAAGAGCCACCTCCTGGAAAACTTCAAAGATCTCTAAAGATGGAGATTCCACATCGTCTTAGAGCAGCCCATGCAATTTTTTATTACCCATCTTTTGAAGAATTTTTCTTATATCTGTCTGGAATCTTCCTTGCTGAAAATTGTAACTGTTGTTATTTCTCCTTCACTGTGCAATTCCAAGAAGAGTCCAGCTTTGTCTTCTTATTCTAAGAGGAAAGGCCTGTCTAATACCTTCCCATTAGCTGAAGGCAGATATTATTACTTTCCTTTAGCCTTCTCTTCATCAGGCCAAGAAAATAAACTCTCCTAGCCTCTCCTGATGTGACGTGCTCCAAACCCTGACCATCCTCATGTCTTTCTACTGCAATCGCTCTAGTTTGTCCACATTTTTTTTTTTTGGTAATGAGGACCCTAAAACAGACAAAACACTCCAGATGTCACCTCACAAATATCAATCAGAGAAGCATAATCACATTCCTCAATTTACTCGTTCTGGCCTTATGAATGCAGCTGAATATGTGACTGGTCTTTGTCATCACAAGGGCTTTCTGCTGACTCACATACACCATATTATTCATTTTGACCCCATGGTTCTTTTCTGCAAAGCTATTTTCTAGCTAACTAGTTACTTCATCTTAAATTTTCATTTGTTTCACATCTTGCACCAGGAGCAAGACTTCCTATCTGACTTTGCTGAACTTCTCAGCAGCCCATTTTTGTAGCCTGTTGTGAACCCCCTAAATGACAGCCCTGCCCTCCAGCATACTGACTTCTTGCTGAGTTGAGCAAAGCTAATGTTAGGTCAGATTGCCCAGGGCCTTCTTACAGAAACTAGTATATGTCACACATAGTAGGGAAAAATTTTTGTTTGTTTCTTTTTTTTTTTTGATCTTTTAATGAGCTTAATACTTGAAAATATGGCTTGCAGGTCAGATAAGCCTTTGGAGGGCTCATCTCAAATCTTGCCTTAGTTTCTGCTAGATTCACTTTTTTCTTTCTTTTTTCTTTTTTAAATAATTCTGTGTTTTATTATGTATTTGCTAATTGGGACAAAAATATCTTTCAACCCTAGATACAAAAGCCTCTTTCAGCCCCATCTTTTCCACAGGTACCTTTTTGGGGAAGATGAGGGAAGCCTAAGAATGAAATTGCCTCCCTTGTCTAGCTTTCACATTTGCAGAACCTTCATAAAAACTCTTGCATCTGTTAGAACACGTTATCCAGCAAAAGCTCCTTATTAACAGGATGATATATAACTCATTTTATTGCAGGGGGAAGGACTGAAGAAGGTGAAAAGCTGAACATTCAGGCATCTCTTACCCATCTTGTAACAGGAAATACAGTTTGCTCTGTTTGTACCTAGAACTGCCTAGAATGTGCAAGCAGAAAACTGTAAGCACTTTGAAGTTATCAATTTGATTTCCCTTTGATTCAGTTCACACTGTTACAAGACTCTTTTCCTCTCATTCATGTTTCATGTTGCTTAACTATCTTAGTTGCATTTAGGTGAAAAACATCGATCAAAGATGAAACAAAATACAAATGGTTATTAGTATGAACCACATCTTAATATACCTGTAATTGATTTATTCACTGTATTAGACTTATTCGTTCCCCTCCTTTTATCAGCTTCCTTATTTCATCTTCCGTTCCATGTCAGTGCCTCTTTTGATTCCAATTCTATATATCTTACTGTCTTCTGTATTTTTTGTTGTCCCCAAATGTAATTGTTAAATTCATTACATGAAATTCTCTCACATGTAGAACTCATAGTTTGTGTTTTTCTCACTCAGTCTGTTTGATGCTTGAAAGCGTATACACACCTGATTTGGAACTATTTAGAAGTTAGTAGTAATCATTCATTGTCAAGCTAGCATAAAAAATGTAGTTACTCTGAATTTCCATGAGCTCACTCATCAAAGAGCGATGATGCTGACAGAATTCTAATCTTGCATTATAGATTCCAGAGACTCTATTTCTTAACTGTCCTTTAAGCTCTTCTTGAAATTCTGCATGACATGTAGTGCCAGTTTAAGTTTACTGGTTACCAGTATAATACTGATAATACAGGGAGATAGCAAAATAGATTTTGCACATTTTAGAAATATAGAATCATAGAATGTTAGAGGTTGCAAGGGACTTCAAAAGATCATTTAGTTCAACTCCCCTACAAGAGCAGGATAACCTAGGGCAGACTACAAAAGAACGCATCCAGGTGGATTTTGAAAGTCTCCAGAGAAGGAGACTCCACAATCTGTCTGGGCAGCCTGTTCCAGTGCTCTGTCACCCTCACAGTAAAGAAGTTTCTCCTCATGTTGACAAGGAACTTCCTGTGTTTTAGCTTATACCCGTTACTCCTTGTCCTATTACTAGTCACCACTGAGAAGAGACTGGCACCTTCCTCTTGACATCCACCGCTCAGACATTCGTATACATTAATAAGATCCCCTCTCAGCCGTCTCCTTTCAAGGCCAGTTTCTCCTTTCAGCCCCAGTTCTCTCAGTCTTTCTTCACAGGAGAGATGTTCAAGTCCCTTTATCATCCTCATAGCTCTCCATTGGACGCTCTCTAGTAGGTCCCTGTCTCTCTTAAATTGGGGAGCCCAAAACTGGACACAGTATTCCAGGTGTGGTCTCAGCAGGGCAGAGTAGAAGGGGAGAAGAATGTCCCTAGACCTGCTGGATGCACTTTTCTTAATGCACCCCAGGATCCCTTTGGCCCTCTTGGCCACAGGGGCACATTGGTGTCCCATGGACAACTTACTGTCCACTAGGACTCCAAGGTCCAGCTACTTTCCAGCAGGACGTCCCCTAATCTGTACTGGTGCCTGATGTTATTCCTCCCCAGATGCAGGATTCCACACTTGTCCTTATTGAACTTCATGAGGTTCCCCTTTGCCCAGCTCTCCAGCCTGTCCAGATCTCGTTGGATGGCAGCACAGCCTTCCTGTGTGTCAGCCACCCCTCCCAGTTTCTTTCAGAGTTCCGAAGATCTGGAAAAGAAATCCAGATAGCTCATGTTATCATTGAATGAAATGTTATATTATGTCCTTTTAAATATCGGTTCAGGTCTGAGTGTCAGAATGCTGTCCTACTTCCCAACTGCATTTTGATATTTTCTTTTGTGATTTGTCCCTTCTGGTTACCTGACAAAAGGTTTCACTGTGCTGGATTTTTTACTATCGGTGTATAAAGTGGTAACTTGGGTGATTGGTATACCTGAATACCTTGTGAATGCAGTGATGAATTCTGTTTCTAACTCCCCTTTCAATTTCAGCTTAGGAAGTTATACCACTTTGATAATCTGAGTCAACTCCATTCTGAGAATTGTGATTTTGAATGCAGTCATTCTCATCAAAATATCATATTTTTGCTATGTATATCGATTTTAATGCTGATTCTTTGGATTTTTTTTAATGTTATACTTGTGATTTAGTCTTGTAAATATTCTGTATATTTCAAAGACATCGATATGTGCTGGAGAGAGGTGCTGTCTAATTCTTAATGCAGTATGAAGAAAACATCATGTGCTTAATTTACTTCTTTATAAATAGGTTTGTACAGTCATTTGAGACATCCAGAAGTACTCAAGACATATGCCAGCATCTGTCAAACATTATACAGAAACTATGAGAAACCCAAATCTTTCTGGAACAGGACCTAGTGATGAGGAAGGATGATTAAGGCCATCTCAGATGACATCAGATACCTCTCTGTGGCCAAATAAACTGCATTCAGTTCTACTTTTCCTGCGCGATTTCATATAATTTGATGGGACATAAAAGGATGCTAAAGATTGTATCACAGTTTAAAAAATAAATTTAGTAATATTAGTCTGATTGGCATATTGACTCTTTTCCTAGGTCTAAGAGCAGGCGAATTTATTTTACTTTCATTTATAGCTCAGAAAAGTCCATGTAAAGGCAAACCTTTAAGGACAGTTTTAAACAGCTCAGTGAAGAAAACATGCATTTGTCATTCCCGTTCGGTCCCCATGTGTTGTCTGATCTAGTCGAGAGGTGATGTCCCTGGCAGCAGGGAGGATGGGTTAAAATGATCTCTAAGGTCCCCTCCAGCTTAGGCCATTCTATGATTCTATGATTCTATGTTGTTTTTTTTAAAAGAAGAACATTTTAAAAAGGAAAAATAAAATAAATACCAGAACAAGATGAAATAAAATAGAAAATCAATATGATTAATTTATCCTGATTTTTCTCATCTATTATGTCTAATAAATACAAATGAAGAAGAATTTTCCTCTTGTGTAACCAATTTCATCAGACGTCATCAAAATAAATTTTGCATTAAGAATTTGCAGGAATATGGGTGAAATTCAAAACAAAACTTACATAAAGTCCTTCAAAGACTATACATAAACAACACATCTGCACAAAACAAGGAAAATTCCTTAATGAAATTGAAAACATTTTTTTTGTAAGTGTTCCATCCAATTTTGCAGCTATTTAATGCTGCAGATATCTCATCATCTCTCCCCAGTATTGTCAGAGACATATTTTAATTGTGTAATTTTTTCTAGAATGGGTGTTTAATAATGTGTATGATCATACTGTTTATGATTTTACTTCTCTGTGTGACTGTATTACTCCTACACTACCAAGAATGCCGCCTTCCCACAAGTTATGAGTTCTCCATCTCCTCTTTTTCACAGTAGACTCTCTCTACCTGAAGCAATCATGAACTTTTAAGCTACAATTAACCTCCCTGAGGACAGTTATACTGTTCTACAGCGACAGAAAAATTGTAATGATATTTCATTGGTCCCAGGAGGAAATCTGGAGCAAATTTCCAAAGTCAACCAAGCCTTCATACCCTGGTAGAGGGGATATTTAGTACAGGGCTGGCTGCTCTTTCCATCTCTTTGTCCACTTCATCAATAGATGGCAGCAAATAGCTCTTTTACCTCTGATCTTCAGCCCAGAGGGTTACACACTTACTTATTTAGTACTCTTTTCTACGTCTACCTTTCTTTCTAAAGAGGTCATGTACATGGCTGTGGCAATGCAGTTACACTGTGGAACTCCTTGCTAGGGAGAATTCAAAGGGTTTTACTGGGAACTGCAAACAGTTCCTGCCAAACCCAGGTTAGCAATGAAGTGTACATATCTTGTACACAGAAATTCGCTGGAATAGTAGAGAGAAAATATCCCATATTTTAAGGTCCCATTTACTAAGAAGTCATGAAAATCAGTCACAACAATCAAGGTTCCAATATCCTTTTGATAATCTTTTTCTTTTATACCTCAATTTCAAATTTTGGAGAAGATTTTTTTCTCCACTTAGATATTTCCAGTATTCCTTGTGAAACTTGTCCTAGAAAAGCCCCTTGGGCCTAGTCAGTCTGGATAGAAAGGATGTGTAGTTATCTCTGAAGGAGGAAATGCTTTCTAAAACTGCAGAAACTCTTGGCACTATATGTACTCAGAAATATTTTTTTCACTTGCTATAGCTGTGTCTTGAAAAGCTTTTGCTTTCAAATTTCAGCATTTCCTAATTTTACTTTTTTTTCCTTAAAAAAGGAAGTGGAAGTAATAGATTTTAAAATACTAGTGATTTCATGTCCCCAGTATTATAGAGGAAAAAAAAAAAGAAACATAAGATAAGAAAAACTTTGCTTAAGCTCTAGTGAAGTCATCACTGACTTCAGAACTAGCAAAAATATTCTAAGCACAAAAGGTGTCTGTTTAAAAAAGTAAAAACTTGTCAAAACCCAAGCCTTTAATTATGGTTGATTATGACATTTCAAAACTTCATATTTAAATATTGCTGTGCAAAATATAACAAAAATATAGCCATCTTTAAATGAAAGCAAGTATCACACTCAACTGATACAGTAGTCCCTACTAAGATGAATCAGTCGCATATATTTAGAAAACTTTGCTGAGAAGCTCCTTCACAATCAGTCTGTTGTTATCTGAGCTAACAAATCTTTATTTACGGTTGTAAGAAAAAGTACATGAATCTTTTGGAATTTCATGGAATTCTGCATTTATTTGTCATAAAATGTGATCTGATCATCATCTAAGTTAAGAGTATTGACAAATAGAGTGTGCCTAAGACAATAACACAAAAATAATTCTGATCATCCATGTCTTTATTGAACATACCCACTCAACATTCAAAATGCTAGTGGAAAAAGTAAGTGAACCCTTGAGCTGACCTCAGAAAAGCTAATCAGAGTCAGGTTAACCTGGAGTCTCGTTAAGAAAATAGGTTTGGAGGTGTGAACTAGTGCTACATTGACTGATAAAAACCACTCAGATTTCCTGAGTTTGCTCTGCACAAGATGTATGCTTGTGTGAGCCATGCCTCGCCAAAAAGTTTTCAGAGGATCTACGATCAAGAATTCTTGATTTACATAAAGCTGGAAAAGGTTACAAAGTGATTTCAAAGACCTTAGAAATTCACCAGTCTACAGTTAGGCAAATGATCTACAAATGGAAACACTTTGTGACTGTGACTACTCTAACGAGAAGTGGATGCTCGGTCAAAATGACCCCAAGAGCACAACGAAGACTCATCAGTGAGGTAAAGAAACAACCCCAAGTGACAGCCAAAGAGTTGAAAGCATCATTGGAACTGGCTAACATCTATGTTCATGAGTCTACAGTATGTAAAATAAGAAGGATGTCTATGAGAGAACACCACGAAGGAAGACACTGCGTACTACAAAGAACATTGCTGCACATCTGAAGTTTGCAAAGAGCACGTTGACAATCCACAATGGTATTGGCAAAATGTTTTGTGGACTGATGAGACAAATATTGAACTATCTGGAAAGTACATGCAACACTACATCTGGTGTAAAAAAGGCAACGCATATCATTATGTAAATGTCATCCCAACCCTAAAGTATGGTGGAGGAAACATGATTTGGGTCTGCTTTGCTGCATCAGGGCCTGGTCAGCTTACACTCATTGAGATGAAGGTGAATTCCCAAGTGTATCAAAAAACTCTTCAGAATAATGTGAGAATGTCTGTATGCCAGCTGAAACTCTGTAGACTCTGCAGAGCTAAAGCAATTCTGCTGGGAAGAATTGGCTAAAATCTCTTCTGAACGATGTGCAGGTCTGATCCACAGCTACAGGAAGTGCCTGGTTGATGTTATTGCTGCCAAAGTGGAGGGTCAACCTGTTCTTGATTCCAATGGTTCACTTACTTTTTCCACTAGCATTTTGAATGTTGAATGAGTGTGTTCAATAAAGAGAGGGAGGATCAGAATTGTTTTTGTGTTATTGTCTTAGGGACTTTCTATTTGTCAATACTCTTGACTTAGATGATAGTTAGATCACATTTTATGACAAATAAATGTAGAACTCCATGAAATTCCAGAAAGGTCCACATACTTTTTCTTGCAACTGTGCCTCATACTGTAGTAAGGGTACTTTTCCTAGCACTGTGTTGTTGTGATGAAGTTCTTAGGATATGAAAAGAAGATGATAAAAACATTAGTAGATAGTCAAAAATATTTTTATGCAGCATACTTTAGAAAATTAAAGAAAAAACACATTAAAATGTCATCTTTTGTATTGCAACTATATAATAGAAAGAGTTAATTGCTTTCTACTATGAACCACGAGCCAAATTTTTCCCTAACAAAAAAAAAAAGCTAGAAGAAATGCTGAGTGTCTATGTGAAGTCTCATCTGGTTTAACGACTTCATTTAGTGTCTTAATATTTCCCAGTAAACTGAATGCTACAGGAACTATTTCTTTTCCCCCTCTACAGACAATTTCTCTCTTTTTTTAAAAAACAAGTGGGTTTTTTTGAACTAAGAATCTGAATTCAGCTTGGACACTTCTGAAAATAAAAAGGGTGTGATTTAATCCCAGGTAAAGGTAGATACAATGTAAGAAAGGAGAAGACAAAAAAATGATCAGAACACGTGACAGTGCACCATTTAAAGTAGTTTCCAAACGATAGATGTTGAAAGTGCATTTGAACAATTACTGATGTGAAATGTATTTAACAGAGGCTATGTAATTTATTAAGTCTGGCAGTGCTCAGTTGCTTACTTAAGCCAATAAAGTCACTGAGATTTGGAAAGGAAGATGAAAATTTGCCTTCATTTACTCAAGATGTCCTTCATTTGTTACTAAGGTTTTAATTTATACATATTGCAATTTTTATAAAATTAATTTTCTACACTAGTACTAAAGTCAATGCTGTGATGGAATTGAAAAACACTGTGTTCAAGGTTCAAGCCACTGGAGTTTCTGTCTGTGCTATGTTACCTGTGACAGAACAAGGATGTTGCTAGCGTAACAAGTGCTCTTGTATGAACTCAGTGAAGTTCAATTACCAGTGACCAATCTGTCACTTCCTGGTAAGTTCTGTTTTCTGTTTCCTTAAATTATAATATTTTTTTATTATTTTTGGATAAAATATTATGTAAAATCCTATAACTTGTGTATTATTAGGCAAATAAACGTATTCTGTTGTTGTAAAGTTCAAAGATAGCTGACATAGATGTTATATAAAAAACTTTGGTTGAATATTTCTATGTGGTGCTATTAATCATTAAAATAATAGAATTTAATGTCTGATCACAGGAAATTTAAAGATACTGCTTTGCTAGTTATTTTGTTTGTGAGGGTTTTTTTCCTTTGAGAAAGAACATTATTTTATTTAGGGCTCAGCTATATAATTAACATTGTATTTTAAACTGTTTATAATGTGTGGAAAGTCAGACATGAAGATCTAGTGTAAGGTACATAGAACGTTCAGTAGAAATTGTTCATTTCTCATGTTGGGAGTCAAGGAACACTGCATGTATTTTCAGCTGAAGGAGCTATGTTGCTGTGTTTCAAAGTAAAATCAAAGAAGTATAGGTTCTATTATGCTTAAATTTCTCCTGTGATTCAGGAAGGGAAATGCAAAAATTGCTTTATGAGACTTTTATGCTTATCCACGTTTGAGCTCATGCTTTAGTATAAGATATTTGATCATAGCCTCAGGAACTGGCATGCAAGACTACAAAGCAGTAGTAGAGCTCTGTTTCCCTGAGTATACTTATGTAAAATATAGTTCAGCTGCTGCTTAGTGATACACTGAGAATAGATGTCTTTCTGATTAACTAAACTAGTTTACTTCCATTTTGAAGCTAAGACACCTGCAGATATTCTCCCTCATAGCACTGTGACCCCTGAGGTGCCACAGCTCTGACAGGGGCACGGATGGTCTCTCTCACAGGGCAGGAGTTGCTTTGGCTGGTTAGACGCAGATCCTCTTGCATCCTCAACTAGACAAACTACTCAGTCATTGAGACCCTCTCTAAGAAAAGAGACAGTCATTCAATTGACTCTTTTAAATAATGTGATTGCATGGCCATACCAGTAAGATTGACTTTAAATTCTGTGATTTCATATTCAGAAATGCGTCCCTTTGTGCATATATTTACTTTTCCTTTCTAAAATCAATTTCTCTCTTTAAAGAATTTGTTCTATTCACAAGAAGCTTTATCCTTACTTTTTGTGTTACCATATGCCAGGATTGTATCTTCGTTACAGATCACGGTTTGGGAAATTAATAAAAACAAAAAAATGTGCAGTGTGATGCTGGTTGAAGGTGGCCCACTTCCACGAGCACCATAAGCTTTAGCAGATGTTAACCAGACTGTACTAAGTATGTGCCTGCAACTTCAAGGATCTCAGAACTCTTCAGTCAATGACCATAAACTGCTGCTTTCAGAGTTGCATTGTGAATAATAGTACAAGGTGTCAGAAAGCAGAGAGAACCAGCTGCTCCCTAATGGCTGGGGAGTTGAGTGTATTAACATGCCATCAGGTCAAAGGCATGCAAGCAGGGGGAGCAAAGCAGGCCCTGAGGTAGCAGCCAGGTTCAGCCAAGAGTCCAGATCAACAGGTAAATTCATAGCAATTGGTGATGTGAGATCAAGCCACAAAGTCAGTCAGGTCAGGGTCAGTATCACATCTGGTAAAGGTAACCAGGGAGAGATACTCCACCGGCCAGAGGGCAGGACCATGGTGATAAGAATACTATGAGGTCCAGAAACATTTAGGCATTGCAACATCCTTCATACAAGGAGAGGCTGAGAGAGCTGAGATTACTTAGCCTGGAAAATAGAAGGCTCTAGGGGATTTTATTAATGTGTATAAAAGACTGATGGAAAGGAATGAAGAGGGAGACAGATCCTTTTCAGTAGTATCCAGACAAAGACAACAGGTACTGGGTACAAATTTACATGAAATCCCATATAACAGAAGAAATCCCTTTTTTGCTGTGAGGTTGGACAGATACTGTTGTTTGGGAAGGCTACCAAATCTCTACCTGCAGAGAATCAGAACCTAAGTAGAAACAGCTCTGCACAACTTCCCTGCTTAAGCAGGGAATTCAGGCTGGATGACCTCAGGAAGTCCTTTCCAAGCTCTGTGTTTCTGAGGTGAAGCTAAGAGGTCAGTCTATAGGTCAGACATCAGACCAGTGAGGCCCATGGCCAGATAGGAACAAAAGTGTTTGCTGAGATGGAGACTGAAATGTCTATAGCGTAGTTGAGGCAGGGACAAATAATGACACATTATGTTACCATGCACCTAACATGTTACTTGATTTTCACCCAGTACAGAAGACATGGATATAATATCTACCAAAAAGAATCAAAGATGTGAGATTTGCTCTATCTTGAAGTGTTATGAGTGGGAATGATCATCTAAGTCCAACTGGCTGACCACTTCAGAGCTGACTGAAAGTTAAAGTATGCTGTTAAGGGCATTGTCTAAACGCTTCTTAAACACTGATTGGCTTCGGTCACTGATCACCCCTCAAGGAAGCCTATCCTGTGTTTGACTATCCTTTCAGTAAAGAAATACTGTGTCTCAGTGAAAAGTGTAGTGTTTAGCAATTCCTGGTCTTGTTCTTTTATGTGAACAAAGGATTTTCTCTTTTTTTTTTTTCTTATTTATTTTCTTCCTTTTTTTTTTTGTTTCTATGCTTCTCCATTCCTTACAAGTTTCTAAGTATCATGCAGACCTAATTCATTCCATCATCCCCTTATCTAAAACCCAATTCTCACTTCACACCTTTCCCTATTCCCTGTAATCTTCACTGTGATCTTCAAAGAGCTTCACTACAGTTATCACTCAGTCAGGTTAAGATGCAACTAACACATTCTTTGTTAAAACATCAGCCTTTTCACACTTCCTCTCTTGGCAGGTTTTCACTGGGTTGTCTTGGGAGGTGTAATACCTTTGAATAAAAATGTTTTAAAAAGGTTCTGTAAAGTCCATTTGTGACTTGTGATGTACTGGAAAAGATTTTCCAGAGTTTCCATGTCTTCATGGTCTGTTAGTCTTTGTTTCATGCAATTCTCCCAAGTAAATAAGGATGTTGAATAGGGAAAATAGTGAGTAGGGTGTCAAAAAAAGTTACAATAATCAAGACTCAGGTAACCTAAAATACTTACAATTATAGCCAGTCTTGTGCTTTTAATTATTTCAACTTTCGTATCCACAAAATATCTAGAAAATATTTCTGAAAAATTAATTTTATAAATAGCTTTGCAAATCCAAAAAGAATCATGTTTTATCTCACTCCTGTATTCTGTGCAACATACTTCCTCTGACTCTGACATACAAACCTGTTTGTTAAAACTATGGATGAAGGAAAACAAGAATATTATTTAAACACAAAGTTTCTTTGGAACTGATAGAAAATTGTTGACTACACTATAATCTGCAACATAACTGCCTGAACAGTAGTATGAAGCATGACTTGCATTCACTTCCACAACATTTGCTTTCTTATTGATTTTATTTACAGATACCAACAGAAACTTCTGAGTACAGTGCACAAGCATTTCTCACAGATACACAGTTGTCTCTTCATCTTGCACGTATATTCTTGTCCCTGTGAAGAAAGCTGGTAGAGGCACTATAGCTCTATAGATAAGATTAAAATTGGCAATAAAATAGATCCTTACAACATCATCTTGGGCTCTTATTTTCACCTTAATGTAAATCTCAGGCTTCGAAATTGTTATGTTCTGGTACTGGACACCCTTATTTGTGTTACTAGCATGGTTCCTTATCCCTGTCATGCTGCCAGTAAGCTGTGCTTCACTGAAGTGTATGAAACTATAAGGAACACCCTATAGATCTGCTAAGAAAATAGGTTGAAGAACACCTGCAGTAGAATAGGACAGACTTCTTAATGATATGAGAGATAGGAAGCAGTTTAAAACTTGTGCTCCTGTGATTCTAACTAACTGTCAAATGTTACGGCTGGGCCACCCATTAAAAGTCGGACAGATAGTCTCTGTGATGCCCCTGCCACCCTCTCCAGGGAGAATAACAGGGGAACCAGAGAGAGAGACTTTAAGGTTGGGAAAAAGAAACAGTTTCAAGGATATAAAAGAATATGTTTATACATATTTATACATATTGAAACATGTTATACATACATGTCACACTCAAAGATTTTGGGTCAATAGCTCAATGTCCACATGGAGACCAGTGACAAGTGGAGTTCCTCAGAGGTCTGTTCTGGGTCCAGTGCTGTTCAACATCTTTGTCAGCGACATGGATGATGGCATTGAGTGCATCCTCAGTAAGTTTGTCAACAACACTAAGCTGTGTGATGTCATGGACTCACTTGAGGGAAGAGATGCCATCCAGAGGGACCTTGACAGGCTTGAGAAATGGGCCAGTGAAAACTGCATGAGCTTCAACAAGTCGAAGGGCAAGGTCCTTCACCTGGGTCAGTCAATCCCAGGCACAAACACAAACTGGGTACAGAGTGGGTTGAGAGTAGCCCCGAAGAAAAGGACTTGGGGATGTTGATAGATGAGAAGCTCAACATGAGCCGGCAGTGTGCTCATGCAGACCAGAAGGCCAATCGCATCCTGGGATGTATCAAGAGGAGTACAACCAGAAGGTGAAGAGAGCTGATTCTCCCCTTTTACTCTGCTCTTGTGAGATCCCACCTCGAATACTACACCTAGTTCTGGTGTCCCCACCATAAGAGGGACATAGATCCGCTGGACTGAGTTCAGAGGGCCACAGAGATGATCCAGGGGCTGGAGAACCTATGCCATGAGGACAAGCTGCAGGAGCTGGGATTTTTCAGTCTTGGAAAGAGAAGACTCCGGGCAGATCTTGTAATTGCCTTCCAATACCTGAAGGGAACCTACAGGAAGGCTGAGGAGGGACTTTTTACCAGAGTGTCCTCTGATAGGACAAGAGGAAATGGGTTTAAGTTGAAGGAGAATATATTTAGATTAGATGCTAGAAAGAAATTCTTCAGTACGAGGGTGGCAAGACTTTGGAATAAATTGCCCAGAGAAGTTGTGGCTGCCACCTCCCTGGAGCTGTTCAAGGCCAAGTTAGACAGAGCCTTGAGCAGCCTGATCTAGTTGAAAGGTATCCCTGCCTATGACAGTGAGGTTGAATTAGATGATCTCTAAGGTCCTTTCCAACTTAGGCCATTCTATGATTCTATGATTCTAGGATTCTGTGATTCTATAATTCTATGATTCTATGTTTATGCATATTTATACATGTTTATATATATTTATTGGTTAAAAACTGGTTGAACATGAGCCAGCAGTGTGCCCAGGTGGCCCGGAAGGCCAATGGCATCCTGGCCTGTATCAGGAACAGTGTGGCCAGCAGGAGCAGGGATATCATTCTGCCCCTGTGCTGAGGCCTCACCTCGAGCACTGTGTGTAGTTCTGGGCCCCTCACTTCAAGAAAGACATTGAGGTGCTGGAACGAGCCCAGAGGAGAGCAACGAGGCTGGTGAAGGGAATAGAAGGAAAGTCTCATGAGGAGAGTCTCTTAAATCTGGAGATGTTTAGTCTGGAGAGGAGGAGACTCAGGGGCACCTTATCACTCTCTACAACTACTTGAAGAAAGGTTGTAGTCAGGTAGGGGTCAGGCTCTTCTCCCAGGCAACCAGTGATAGGACAAGAGGACACAGCCTGAAACTGCATCAGGAAAGGTTTAGGTTAGTGCTCAGGAAGCACTTCCTCATGGAGAGGGTGATCAGGCATTGGGATGCACTGCCCAGGGAAGTGGTGGAGTCACGGTCCCTGAAGGTGTTTAAGAAGAAGCTGGATGTGGCACTTAGTGCCCTGGTCTGGCCAATGTTGTGGTGTTGAGTCATAGGTTGGGCTGGATGATCTCAGAGGTCTTTTCAGGCCTCAGCAAGTCTGTGATTCTCTGATTCTCTGAGTCAGAACTCACACTTTCTGGGTGGCAGCCAGCTCCTGAGTGAAGAAGTCCCACAATGGGAATGGCGGATGGGAGTACCCAAGACCAGAGTCCCAACAAGAGTCTCAGAACAACAGAAAAACATAAAGTTTGAAGCAGTCATGTCACTCGAATCCAAGTAGGCAAGGAAACACAGCCTGTGCTCCTCTACAGCATGAAAAACAGGAGGAAGAAACACCAGCACCTCAGGGAAAGATGACAAACAGCCAATGGCAATCATTCCACCACAGCAGACACTAAAGGCCCCAGGACTTTTCTTTATGGGCTCTTTTATACTCAGCACCATGAGAAGGAATACTGTGACTGGTCCGTTTAGGTCACCTGACCCATTCTTTTGTCCCCATAGACACAGCTAC
>NW_009692878.1:0-6354 GCF_000703405.1 Apaloderma vittatum | reverse complement strand
GCGCCCATTGTGATTGCCATATGTACTAGGAGCTCTCAAAAATTTTATCCCAGTGCTGTCAAACCAGGACATTAACTTAGATTACTTTGAAGAGTAGTAAGTCTGTCGTTTATATAGCTAGAACATAGTTCTTTAAGAACTACTATTTTGAAAATATATTAATAAATATAAATCCCTTTATAGTGATAAAAGATATTTGCCTCTGTGGAAGGATTTATGTGAAAAGATGAAAGCACATAAGTAAATTAAATACAACAAAACATAGAAAGAAAAAGCTAATATTAACCTAATTTTGAAGTAAAATATTATAATAAAAAGAAAATTACATGGAACAGAGGAATCTGTTTATGCCTATAACTCATAGTAAGACTATGTTTTATCATACTACATGAATTCAGTGTCTTTCACAGTTTTCCTTAAAGTTTAATTTTTCTCCAGCCATGTTCTATTTTTTATGTCATAAGGATATTTTTAAAAAGAATTTACCAAAATGACACTTTATTATTCCCTCATTTTATTTAGCAAACTTGTTACATTAAAACTTCCAGTTTACTTCACAGTGAAAGACAATAAATAATATTCAGTGTTAGTGGCAATGTCACAGAGTTTACACTTCTGATAAAGTGCAATATGTCAACTACATGATCACTACATATTTTTATTATTATGTGTGATCTTAGATACAGTAATGAATATAAACACATTTTCAGATAGTTTGAAATGGGTTTATAAAGGCTACTGGCCTCCAGCAAAGAAAGGGTACCCTGGCCTGTTCCTTCCTCTCTTAAACCCATTGAGAAAATTAACCACAAAACAGAACAAAATAGCTACTAGAAAGGGAAAAAAAAAAAAAAAAAAAAACCAAAAAAAGGGAAAAAAACAAAAAAAAAAAAAAAAAAAGCTACAAGAAAGGGAAAAAAAAAAAAAAAAAAACCCAAACAAAGTGAAAAAAAAGCAAACCTGAAGAAAACATAGTATCTTTTAAGAAAATCCCCAAATCACCTCCATTAAAAAACCAAAAAACAACTCCCCCAAAATAAACCTCAATTTACTTTATATTTAGTTTTTAAATACTGTATGTAAAATGTAAATCCTTACATTGAAATCCTTACATGAAGAATTCTGTAAGAATGGACATGGCTGAAGTGCCACTACATAAATTGAGCCAAATTCTCTGGCTAGTAATTTCAAAAAGACATTGAAAGTCTTGGTTGCTTTACCTACCACTCAAAATAACATCTCAAAATTAACTAAAATAAATAATTTCTTTATGTTCAGTATTTATTTTATTTCCATCTCCTGATATGAACCATGCTTTTTTCTAATTAGTAATGAAATATTCATTATAGCAGTATAATAGAATTTGGAAATACTTCACAAGTATAAAAAAGTAATATTTAGCCAAATGATCTTAGTAGTTGGGTATTATGACTCCTTGGATAAAAGATCAGAAGAGACATTAAAGGGACTCTGTCTTCTACATACTAAGAAATAATGGCATAGAAACTTGTATTTTTAATAATTTTAAAGGATATTCTGATTGTCTCCTGTGTATAATTTGGAGCACTGGATTCTAGATTAC
The DNA here is from genome assembly GCF_000703405.1 of Apaloderma vittatum. Taxonomy (NCBI): domain Eukaryota; kingdom Metazoa; phylum Chordata; class Aves; order Trogoniformes; family Trogonidae; genus Apaloderma; species Apaloderma vittatum. The sequence continues at coordinate 4,772 of NW_009692878.1, read as the reverse complement.
TTATGCATAATTTAAAGCAAACAAATAAACAAAACAACAAACCTCCCATCAATGTTTTAACAGTTCATTAAGTGTTAGCTAACCACAGGACCAAGTAATGATTGAAATTGTAATACAATGTGCAAATCTAAATAAATGCTTCTTAAATTCATACTTTTTTTCCCCAGTGAACTTAGTTCTGTGGTGTTCTGAAAGTCAGTGGTGCTTTGGGTTACCTTATCTTAGGTTGCTAAAAGTGAGCTGTCTAAAGCTTAGGTAGTCATAAACTTGCTTTTAGTTAGGGGAGAGAAATAGACAATTCCAGCATAAGATTCTCCTTGCCATAATCTAAAACATATGTAACACCTCAGATACACCCATTTCACTTCTAACTTCAAGGAAGATTATGCAGATATCTTAGAATCAGACATATATTTCAATTTCTGAAGCTGAAGCGACAGACAAACGAGTACTTTTTTTCAAATAAACAGAAGCTAATACAGTTGTGTGTTTGTATGAGAGTTGTCAAAGATTCAGAGAGGTTTGCTTATAACAAGAGTTGCTTTTCAGAGGAAACCAAACCACCTACTAGAATAACATATATGAGGACCACAATTATCCTTGAGCAGCTAAGACTTATTGGAAAAGAAAAGAAGGCTTTTATGTCTAAAAGTTCTGGAACATCTTCCAATAAATATAACAGAAAGCTTGTTAAGGGCATGTATCTTTCTAAGAGAGATAAAGACATGTATCATTACTGTTTGTAAGAATAATTGTATGAAACATTTTCTTGAGAGACTTTTCCAGGCCTATTTCCCACAATTCCAGCAAGCTGCTCTGGCATTTTAAATTGTATTTCCAATGATATCAAGGATAAATTCAGTCTTTAACTGCTCAGCATGTAGGCACCTGTCATGGTTCAAGCCGACGGCTCCGGCTGACAACAAGGAACCACGAGATCACATGCTCACTCTGCACCCACTCCCATCTCCACAGGGAAGTAGAGGGAGAAAAGTCAACCAAAAAGTCTCAAGGACTGAGATTACAGACAGGGAAGGTAATAATCTGTCACTTAAGATGATGGGTAAAACCAACAAAACAGAGAGACTCGGGGAGAATACATAGGTTTAATTTACCACCATCGTTTACAGAGCAAGATAATGAGATGAATACATAAATAAATACAATCCAATCTCAAATATACTCCCCTCCCCCACCGTTCTTCCTGGCTATGTCCCCCTCCCCATTGGTGAAACAGGGACAGGGAGTGGGGAGTTTGGTCTATCTGGCCACTAGTCATCACCCATGGCAACTCCTCCTTCTTGAGAAAGAGGGCTCCTTGAAGTCTCTCCCAATAAAAAGACAGGGCAGATCAAAATGAGAGGATACCAAAAGAGAAAGAGAACAATGCAATCGCCTCTTAAATACCTTGATCGCAGAGGTGCTGATTGACCTGGCCCTGGCCAGAGGCGAATCCAGTTCTTACAGGGGTGGGGAAGGCTCTCAAAGTTTCCCAGGAGTCATCCCACACAGCCCTCCTCTTGCTTCCCACAAACCCTCCCGGACTCAAACCCATGACAGCATCTATACCCTGCATAAAACCTTTCCTTATTCACATATTACTCATTCTCTCACTTCTTGCCACAGTCCTTCAGTAGGCTACGTTTTTACATTTTTAGAGAAGAGTTATTAGATTGGTTTCCACAGTAGAACTTCTTTAAGTAAAGGCATTCTTTCATCTCTGTGATCAGTAACTTCGTGCAAATTGCAAGTGACCTGATTAAAATCCTTGTATCTCTGTGAACAGTTTCCAACCTTCTAACTTGCTATGAAATATGTTGATGGACAGAAACTCTCTAATAATACTGACATGCAGTTGAAAAGAATATACTTATACTGCAAGGAGAACTGTCTGCAAAAAATACGCTTGATCAACTTCATTAATGTACTTGTACTTTTAATTAAAGCACAGAAGAGGAACAATGAAAGCAAGACAGTAAAATTTGTTTTCAGGTATAGTGATGTTTGTGACTTGTTATAATAAACAGCACCTTCAATAAACTGTGAGCTTTGCTCACAAACAGTATGTTGTTTTTACAGTAGCTTATTTAATTATGCCTTTTTAAGTGTTGGTAGAAACCTTAGACAAGGAATTTGTTACTAAATGCTAGTAAGGATTGAGTAAAATGCCAAACTCATCTTTTCTCTCCTTTTTTTTATTTATTTCTTAACTCAGAAAACAAAAATTGATTTATTTTACTTGAAATATAAATGAAGGTCAAAATCAAGTAGTTTTCAGGGGGATTTTTAATTAGGTAAGGTTAAAGCCCCACAGAGGTTCTCTGTCTTCTATCTTTAATTCCCACCCTATTGGAACCTTCTGAACTTGCCCAGCTTCTTTATTCAGATGTAATCAGCATCCTTCAATGAAACTCTAATTTAAAGAGAATTTATAATACTAGGTGACTTAAATAGGCAAAAATGAATACCTCTGAGGATAGAACTCAATGTTCTAAAATGAAGTTAAGTTCTTACAAGTAAGCTATAACAACACTTCTCGCAGCTGTACATAGTTTATATCTTTATATGGAAATATCTCTATATAAAGAAATATATATGCCTATATATATGAAGCCTTCCAAAGCGTTTTACAAAAATATTAGAAGTGTTCCTTGAATATTGAAATCTAAGTGAATGCTGTTTTATTTTATTACTCTTTAATTTCTAAATGTTTATTAAATATAAGAAACCCAAGAAAGTCTAAATTACTTATAGTCATGTAGTGAGTCAAAAACAGATACGAAAGAAAAGAATCTGGGTTTCTTAATTCATACTCTCTGACTATAATTAACTGGGTACAACAAAACTGATTTTAAATTATTTTACACTTGATGTAGTCATGTATTCATGTACTGTAGCTGTAATCCTCTGACAGAATTTTTGATTTGATGGCATTCAGAAATGTATTTTCACTCATTCAGGAGAAAATACCATCAACTAAAGGTATTGAACACGTTGGATAAAGAGATTAAATCATACTTTAAAAACCTGGTGAAATAGATGTTCATCTAAAGTTACAGAGGAGTGGAAAATCAATCCTCCTGCCTCCAGTGAGGATACCAGTATTGCGGTATATCAAATGAGGCAATGTTTGTAGGAAAATATCTACCCCTTCATTAAAGCAGATGTGTATTCAGAAAAACGGAGAGGCTTTCAGATATGCAAACGCTTTTTTAGGGTTCAAATATAAACAGCAAACTTGAAATTACATGCAAACTAAGAACAATTTTTTCTGAGTTTACTTTAGAAGTATGTTAATCATTGAGATAGTTTGACAGAAGAGAACATCCATAGTCATGCAAGGGAATGAAATTGTTTCTAATAGAAAATATGGTATTATTATCTCTCATGAGAGAAGAAGAGACAGATAACCCGATAACAGTAAATGTCAGCACCAGTGACGTGCACTATACTATAAAATATAAGCCCAGAGCCACTGAGAGCTCATTCACCCATTTGGTTTATGCTTATAGTTCCTGCATTGTCTTTGTGCCTCTTGAACATAGTAACAGAGGTAAGATACAGAGTGAGTGCTTTGTCCGAAATGGATAACTGCATGCTGGAGATCTTGTTACTCTCTTAGATATAATTGTACTGAGTAAATGATTACAACTCACTGTGTAGAGAGTACTTTGTGGAGTAGCATGTTAATAAAATAAGATAAAATAAGGATATCTCTTTTTCTGAACATAGTTCTTTCCAGAATTGAACTGACTTCTCAAATCCAAGACTACAGAATTGAGAGAAGCAGTGTGAGATGATTGTAGGTGACTGTGGGACTATGGGATAAAAGAACCATACAGAAGTTTATTTTACCTATAAATTGCCAATTTCTGTTTAAATAAATTACATGTCCTGTTCTTTATCAGATGTCTCCCAGTTTATCCTTAGAGGACCCTACTATTACAGTTGTAATACACTATAGGCAATCTCAACAATTTTGTGCTCTTACAATTTCCTACATTTACTCTTACTGAAGATTAGCTATTATATCTGATAATACACCTAACCTAAGAAAGGAGTTCTAAAGTACAACTATAATTTTAATGTGAATTCCTGATGACAATAACATTTGCTCCAATGCTTTTTTGTCTGTAATTTATACTGTTTGATAGGACTCATATTCAAGTGTCAAAGGCAGCACAATCAAAACACCTTATACATATTTTGCACATCTATGCACATTTATGAAGAGAGAATTTGGAAGTGTAAGGTTATGTGGAAAGAGCATGTCTGCTCCTCAGAAGGCATCTAATCAAATGAGTCACAAACCCAAACATGCAGAGGCAAACCTGACCAACACATCATAAGGAGGTCTTGACAAAAACAAACCTGGCCAGTGGCATGAATTAGACTTAATGGCTGCACTCAAAGAGTCTTGACAGCCGCACTCAAAGAGTGGCTGTCAATGGATCCATATCCAAGTGGAAGCCAATGACAAGTGGACTCCTTCAAGGATCAGTACTGAGACCAGTTTTGTTTAACATCTTCATCAGTGACATGGACAGCAGCACTGAGTGCACCCTCAGCAAGTTTGCCAACGACATCAAGCTGTGTGGGGTGACTGACAAGCTGGAGAGTAGGGATGCCATACAGAGGGACCTCGACAGGCTGGAGAGGTGGGCCCATATCAACTTCATGGGCAGTGATTGGCTTGAGAACAGCCCTGAAGAAAAGGACTTCAGGGTACTGATGGATGAGGAGCTCAACATGAGCCGTCAGTGTGCACTTGC